>NC_142530.1:14442500-14537500 GCF_964205215.1 Stylophora pistillata
ATAGCGAAAATCAGACCTGAAAAAAATCAGGCCTGTACGGGACTCGAATTTCGCAGTTCAAAATATGTGAACTTCATATATTCATTCTATCTCATTTATTACTTTCACGGGTTTATTACGAATCAACTTAACGGCCTGCTCCCAGTTGGCTTGTTAGCTCAATTGGTAGAGCGCTGCACTAGTATCGCAGAGGTCAGTGGTTCGAGTCCCGTACAGGCCTGATTTTTTTCAGGTCTGATTTTCGCTATTGCATAAATAGCGCTATCTACTGCGAGGATCGTGCATCATACGTATCTAATACCGCAGTTCAAAATATATGAACTTCATATATTCATTCTATCTCATTTATCACTTTCACGGGTTTATTACGAATCAACTTAACGGCCTGCTCCCAGTTGGCTTGTTAGCTCAATTGGTAGAGCGCTGCACTAGTATCGCAGAGGTCAGTGGTTCGAGTCCCGTACAGGTCTGATTTTTTTCAGGTCTGATTTTCGCTACTGCATAAATAGCGCTATCTACTGCGAGGATCGCGCATCATACGTCTCCATTGAATTTACTTATCCATCCAAATTCTGACAAAATGTTTGTGTTTTATGTCCGCTATATGAGACATTTTAGTAACTTTAATAATGATTCAATGTCATTGTTCTCGTGCCATTACCTTCCATTGGGAGCTATAGCCTATTGAGAAAAGAATTTCACGCAGAAAATATTTCTGAAAAACTTCAAGGCCAGTAGCATGCAGTTAACATCTCAATCACAGTCCTGATAAATGCCTCATATTCTCTTTCAAAGAATGCCTCCAAGTTGAGATGCCCAGGAGAAACCAAGTTGCAGCGTTGAGACAGAAGAAAGTAAAGATCGTAGAAAATAATACGACGAGTGCTGCGCACGAAGAACTTTGATAAATGATAACATTATTATGAACATAGCCTAACATTTCATTTAATTTTAAGATTATTTTAATTAGAAATCAAATGTTGTTAAGCGCATTTATAAAGATAAAAAAGTTAGAAAATTTTTGAAGGTGTTCTGTTCAAACATCTTCATAAAACATTAAAAGCAACCTAAAACTCGTCAGCGTCTGCTAAATTTGTTAATAAATAAAACAAGCGTCTCTGCGCCAAAAGTTCATTCAAGCTTCCTTGTTCAAGTATGCGCCCGTGGTACATAAGGATGATGTGGTCCGCAGTTTCAATTGTTTGTCTTTGTCTTGTGAGTATGAGACAGGTTCTATTCCGGAAAAGAATATCAGTGGCATCGGTCACAGCCTATGAACCAAAACAGGTCAATTAATCCCGTATATTAATTCTAGGGAAAAAATGAACCCTATCGGAAAACATCTTGAGATTGGGATGTAAAAATGACTGATTGACTGAGTTACTTCATTCTGATTGACCGACCGATCAACCGACCGTTTGACTGACTTACTGCCTGGCTCAAAAACCGACTGACTGACAGTCTGACTGACTGGCTGGCTGACCAAGTGTGGACAAACGCCGCACAAACGAACTGACCGACTGGCTGTAGGACTAACTGACTAGCTTGCGGGCTGAGTATGGACAAACGAACTGACCGACTGGCTGTAGGACTAACTGACTAGCTTGCGGGCTGAGTATGGACAAACGAACTGACCGGCTGGCTGTAGGACTAACTGACTAGCTTGCGGGCTGAGTATGGACAAACGAACTGACCGGCTGGCTGTAGGACTAACTGACTAGCTTGCGGGCTGAGTGTGGACAAACGAACTGACCGGCTGGCTGTAGGACTAACTGACTAGCTTGCGGTCTGAGTATGGACAAACGAACTGACCGACTGGCTGTAGGACTGACTGACTAGCTTGCTGGCTGAGTGTGGACAAACGAACTGACCGGCTGGCTGTAGGACTCACTGACTAGCTTGCGGGCTGAGTATGGACAAACGAACTGACCGGCTGGCTGTAGGACTAACTGACTAGCTTGCGGGCTGAGTATGGACAAACGAACTGACCGGCTGGCTGTAGGACTGACTGACTAGCTTGCTGGCTGAGTGTGGACAAACGAACTGACCGGCTGGCTGTAGGACTAACTGACTAGCTTGCGGGCTGAGTGTGGACAAACGAACTGACCGACTGGCTGTAGGACTAACTGACTAGCTTGCGGGCCGAGTGTGGACAAACGAACTGACCGGCTGGCTGTAGGACTAACTGACTAGCTTGCTGGCCGAGTATGGACAAACGAACTGACCGACTGGCTGTAGGACTAACTGACTAGCTTGCGGGCTGAGTATGGACAAACGCCAGAGAAACGAACTGACCGGCTGGCTGTAGGACTGACTGACTAGCTTGCGGGCTGAGTGTGGACAAACGAACTGACCGGCTGGCTGTAGGACTAACTGACTAGCTTGCTGGCCGAGTGTGGACAAACGAACTGACCGACTGGCTGTAGGACTAACTGACTAGCTTGCGGGCTGGGTGTGGACAAACGAACTGACCGGCTGGCTGTAGGACTGACTGACTAGCTTGCTGGCCGAGTGTGGACAAACGAACTGACCGACTGGCTGTAGGACTGACTGACTAGCTTGCGGGCTGAGTATGGACAAACGAACTGACCGACTGGCTGTAGGACTAACCGACTAGCTTGCGGGCTGAGTATGGACAAACGAACTGACCGACTGGCTGTAGGACTAACTGACTAGCTTGCTGGCTGAGTGTGGACAAACGCCAGAGAAACGAACTGACTGGCTGGCTGTGGGAATGACTAGCTAACTGACCAATTGACTGACTGTCTAAATGAAACACATGAGTGAATGACTGAATTAAAGAATGAATGAAAAAAATGTGAACGAACAGATGAAAGTATAAACTAACAGTCATTAGTTGTAATCCTTATGTATCCTTAGATATAATCAATACCTGATCTTCTTCTTCCAGCTGATCTAGAATGATAAGTGGCGATCCCCGGATAATTGCCCGTGCTATAACTATCCTTAATTTCTGACTATCGCTCAATTTGATTTGATCTTCATCAGGAATCGTTTCATAACTCTAAAACAGAAACAGAAAAGGAACCCATTGAAACAGCTAAATAAATGAGTAACACATCTCCAAATGGAGCTTTTTAAATTCTTACTAGCATGATTTACAATCAGTGAATCGGGTAAGTAATAACTCCTCATCATCGATACTGAGAAAGGCAGAAGCTGTTAAATGTATTAAAGTTTGACAGATATTAAAAGAATGTAGTTCTACCAAACGAAGTTTCTCTAGAGAACCGATGTTTCACAATGCTTATAAAGAAAGGGAAACTCTCCTTAGGCTCTGCTATATTATTTCAGCTTTAATTTCACTAGCGTTTGCTCAAGAGCGAATGATCGTTCAGTTTTTAAGATCGACTTTATGTAATGTTACTAAAACTGCAGCAATGTGCACAATGCAGTTTACCAGTTCTTTACCTTTGGTAAATCCCCGATAAATTCGTGTGCATACGCCGAATAGGCAGCGTCCTCAATTTCCGTTTGTGTCACGCGTCTCCTGTTGTCGCCATAAGCAATGTTGTCGGCAATACTGTAATGTGACAGGAAACATCGATGGGATACTACTGCATGATGGGATCGTAACCAAGAAAGGTCCAGATTGCGAATATCTGCTCCATCTAAAAGCTAAATAAATGCAGAGTTTAAAAGATCTACGAAGCTGCAAGCAAAGAGAGATGTGGTATACCACAGTAATTAAAAAACAACCTCAGTTAATTGAGGGACGTATTCAGTGAAAATCGAGGGGTCCATTCTATGAAGACAAGGAAGGACATACGAGTATTTTTTCAGTCGAGATTTAAGACCACGTCCATTGAATGAAGGCAGCTTATCCCTTTCAATTGTTTGTTTGCCTGGCGCGTGGAGGAAATTTATGTCGATCATGCGTTCACGGAAGCAATGATTTTGCATTTTGTAGAAAGAAGAACACCGAGTGGAATTTTCTGATACAGCACGAAAACAATAGATCAGGAAGAAAACTCCATCTCGCTAACAACTCCATACGAAAATAATTCAGTGCCCTTAATTTGAGCTTGGCCCATGAGGCGAAATTATATCTTTTAGAGTAGTGTTTACTGTAAACTGTAACACGAAGTAATGATATTTACCAAGGTTCCCGCGACAGGATCAAAGAAACGCTCCAATAAAAGTTCAAAGGGATTCACTTTCTCGTTGTCCAGTTGAACAATAGCCAGTTTTTGTCCTTTCCTGACCTTCACGTTCATCTGGCTCAGCAGCGGAGTGCCGTTATGGAGTGGGTCTGGAAGTTCAACGTGTTTGAACTCCAAGTTGCCTTCAACCTCGTCCTGCGGGAAATTACTTCAGTTGAACAACTTTGAGATTCTTCTTATGTAAATAACCAAACTTTTGAATGCCGTTTGTCCCTTATTCTTACAAACTGATTCCTTACAACATAGTTTTTTCTGTAGAACATATACATCTTTTTCCTTTTAATCGAGTATCTCCTAACTCTCACATGTGATACCTCAGTTGGAAACTTTTTTGTTTACTTGCAAATCCAAGAAACGAGGCGGAGATAAATAAAACTTCACGAACTAATGGCAAACTAACAAATAAAGCAATATCTATAAAAGCTCACCAACTTGTCACCAATGTGATCCTGCACGTTAGGTTTCTCGTCGTCAAATAGTCTGTTCACTGAATCCTCGTTCTCTTCATGCGCGTGAGACGGCGCACGCGTGCTCGATGTGGCGTAAGAACCAAACAGCACCGTCATTAATACTCTAAAACAAAAGGAAAAACATATATAACGACAACTATTACTTGACAATACGTATGTTAGAGTAAAGAGAACAAAATGGCAAATTACCCCAAAACTTCAATGGCAGCCATATCCCCAATGCTGATTAGGTAACAGCCAAATCTAAGTGCACCTGCGTAAATGAAGAATACCATAGCTTGTCCAAGAGCGAAAGCAAAACCACTGGCTATAATCTTCTTCAACGCCTGTCTGTGACGAAAAGAAAGTCAACGTTTAAGCAATGATAACTGAATATAACCAGAACTGCAGACCCAGTGAAGATGATGAGCAGTAATAGTATCCTCAGATTGAAGGAATAACGAGATTGAGGTGTAAAATAGAGTAACTAAAAGTTACGTTCTGCTAACTTGTTTTACGAAAGAGAAAGGAGAGAGAGAGAGAGAGAGAGCCTGCAGAGAGATTAGTACAAAAAACGGGTATGGTCTAGTGGGTATCTTCTCTCAGAAAATGTCTTCAGCACCACTTCTTTCAGAAAATTTCTTTAGCCACCGCACAGCAGAAACTGTAAGCGGCAAAAAAACTTCAATTAATCATTTCATTACTTTAGAAAAGAAGGTAAATATAAGAGACACGATTATTATTTATTACTTATATTTTTCGAAGATTGCATCCTTGTATTTCTTTGCAAATTTATTTTCCATTCCGAGAGCGGAAATTGTTTCCATTTTCTTGAAGCTTGTTTTCATGAGCTACAATTTAAGAGAGAAAAATGGAAGGATGAGCGAAAGGTTTTTTTTTTTTTCAACATCAATTCAGATATATTCGAGAACTCATTTTGTCTGAGTCAATTAAAATGACTCGGGAGCGGAGTGCCGTTATGGAGTAAGTCTGGAGAGAGGAGAGAGGATCTTCATCAACGAGCTTGTTGGTACACTTACTGCTTCAACCCCCTCCGGTTCCACTGTGACAGCTTCATTCTGTTGAATCCGATTGGCCAGCCCAATTATTGGTAGTCCAGCAAGCACCACCAAGGTCATCTTCCATCCGTTGTAAAGAGCCATGCCGAGCGTTGATATGGACGAAATGGTCTCTTGTACTTTGGGGCCAAGGTATTTCCCGATAGACTGATAGAACAAAAACATCATTGTACCTCATGGTTCCCATTCTGCGCATCAATAAGGCTGCGCTACATGCAGCCGTCCGTTTCAATATACAATCTTCAAAACTAAGCAAAAAATCTAAAACTAAGCAAAATGCTGTCCTTCAATTTGTCCTCTCAGTCCATCTTTAATCACAACTTCTCTTTACCGAGATGAGAAACAGATTAGTTCTGTGGCTTAAGAGATTTTAACATGAAAACTTATTGATGTATAAGAGTCATTATACTTTTTTGTATTGGCTCTTACACACTTCTGCTACAGTACCTTAACAAAATCAAACCTACAGTAACAACGACGATCAATGATCTCAACCTTTATTCTATAAAATATTTTAAACAAGGTTGACTGAGAAATACGTAAGATTAAGAAATGTCAACCTCAGCTTTTATAATAGACGCACATTTTGTAAAGCTGCCTCTACATCCTTTTCAACTTGGCTCATGAGTCGGTCCGCTTGCTGCTGTGGATCTGGTAATACCTGAAGGGAAACAGGAATATAAGATTGCTCTTACTTTCAAGTTTCCTTATCTTTCGAGTGCTTACCCTAGTCCTACATATTCTGCAATTGAACAAAAAGTAAAATTGAACACAAAGCACATGTGTTTTCAAAGCCATTCAGTCGTGTTGAACGTGCCTGAATTAGGAAGAAAAGAATTCTTATTTTGTAAATGAAAAATAAAGGTTGGCTGAGATTAAAACCGGAGTGTCATCACACAAAATCAATCTTGCGGGTTACCACTCACCAATAGATCTGGTCGTGGGTTTGGCATGTTTGGGGGAAGACCCATTCCCCCAAACTCTTGAATTCCTCGTTGATCGGTGTATGAAGGCACGTTTTTGGCATTGTAATGCGTTGTAGTTGGCATAACACCACGTATAGAAGGTATACCTCCTTGATGTACCTCACCAGAATTCAACTGCGAGCCAAGTGCTAATGCATTATAACCATTTGTGGGTGTACCGGGTAAAGGTACCATTCCTCTGGCTGACACCATATCTTTTGGAATCCCTGTTAACGGTAATGAGCATGGTATTGAACCACCAACTGGCAACTGATCATTATCTAATCCAAGTTCTGTTACTCCTGTTCGACTAAGTTCTGTCAAATTCCCTGGAAGTCTTTGATCAAGTCTCAACCCTTGTGGATTTACTCCTGACAGAATGTTATCTTGTGTTAGTGGAAGAGAAATCCCCGCCGTACCTGGACTACGGTCTGAATCTTGGGGCAAGCCAAGGGACGAAAGATTCTTTGTGGGTGAAATGTTTTGGGCAACAAGGCCTGGTGATCCTGGCGCAAAATAACTTCCTTCAAGAATAGCTAAATGCTCTGTGGGCACACCCTGAAGGGAAGGTAGATTTAGCCCCATTGGCTGAGGTGTGTATGGTAACTGTCCAACAACTCCAGGAAGTAGAGATGATGTGTCACTCGTTTGTGGAGTCTGGCCAGAAGGTTGTGCTTTCATACCTGATGACAACACTTCGGAAGGAATTGCTCCAAAGGATTGCAATTGTTCAAAAGGTGCACCAGGGGCGGAGGTTAAACTCAGCCTACCAGCTCTAGGAAGAGTAGCTGATACATCACCCATTCCTGGAATTTGTTCAGACAGTCGTTCTAGCAATCCTGAAGAAAATGATTCGGAGGAAATCCCTCCAGAAAATGGCAACTGCTCTGAGGGTATACCAGGAAGAGTGGGTAAGCTCGTTGGTGTTGTTTCCTGTACACCTGGAAAATGTCCTATTGATCCAGAAAATATAGTTGATGTACCATCAGGCATCCCCGAAATTTTACCAGACGTGAGAGCTTCTATACTGGAAGGTAGTGATTGAGGGAATCCTACTGGCTGCGTGCCAACACCTGGAACTGTTGAGATGGGATTTCCCGCAGACTGAGCAAATCCTCCTTCAAATCCAGCGGTGAGACGAGGGCCATCACCCATCCTTCCTGTTGGTAATGCTTGACAAGGAATTCTAACTTGCTGTGTGGGAACACCAGGAACGAATGGGAGGCCAAAAGCTGTAGACTGGGGAACCTGCCCATCACCACCGGGAAATACATCACCTATCCCTGAATTTTGAGGCACTGAGTTCTAATTTGAAGAGATCTCACTCATTAGCTCCCTTCTGTTTTCAATTAGTTTAGACATAATGAGATTTTTCTTATAGAAATGAGAAGAATAAACCCTTACTTTGTTTATCGCTGTATCAAAGGCCAGTTTTTGGAGTCGTGTCTTCAACTTCTCGGTAGCAAAGGTGAGCATAAATTTCTGAAATTTACAAAATCATAGAGAAATATATAGCAACATAATATATAAATGTGAATAATGTCTAGCTTATTTAGTGTTGTAAAATAACTTGAGATGAACTCAATGTATTTAGAGAAAAAAAACAATAGTGTGCCTTATCTATAGCATGCTAACTCCGAGTCTTAGAGCCAGAATGCGATTCCAAACAAAATGGATCGAAATTCTTGAGTACTGAAATTCAGAGCTTGACATTTTGAGCGCTTAGAAACGTTGCATCAGTTTCAGAGTGTTCTGCGTCTTGATTGACGGTAGCGTTCATGTTTCGCATGCTATTAAAAAGCGCGTTGAACTAATGTTTTCTTATGTACTAACTGCTGCGAAGCAAAAGATATTCGGTTTACCTCGATCGTGCCACCAAATCCTACTACTGCTCCAAGTAAAACAAACATGCCCGCCCAAAAGGGTCCTTCACGAGCGACTCTTAAAGGATCATTCATGAACTACGAAGAAAAAAATAAATGTGCCATTAAAACCAGTCCAAAATAACGAGTCTAAGGAAAAAACAATTTAAAGATATAATTTTAGGCATAGCAGTTTAGAATATCAATAGTGATAGTGTCATGATTTGGTATCATAGTTTTGTAACGAATTATTAGTATCTTAATATACACAGCTTTCCCCGGAGAAAGCCAGAACGAAAAAGCTTAGTTCATGTTCTTCTGTGTATACAGTTACCTTTTGTATCTCTCCAAATAGAAATGAGAGGCCCGGGGCGACCATTCCTGTGATGGCTGCTCCAAGAACCCCCGATAACAACAGTGGCAGGTCTTGAAGTTGCATTCTTATCATTTTGTACGCAGCCTCTCCTTCGTTTAACTGAAATGTTATGCTTAAATATGAGTCAATAATTTTAAAAACATTACTATTCTTTATACTTCGTTGCAAAGTAAACTAACAGAGGAAATGAAGAGTAAAAAAAATGGTATTGATATTGCGTATAGAACGGATCTTTAGTCGTGGTACCTTACCAGGTGGCTTTTAGCATTTTTCAGGGAAAATCGGATCACAGAAGGTCAGTTTTTTCAGATGCAGGAAAACCGGAAAACCGGAAAACCCAAAGTAAAAAGTCCCAAGGAAATAACTAGAACTAATCACAAAACTCAATCCACATGTGACACGATATGCAAGAATCGTACCCAAGCTACGGCGGAGGACGAGAGCACTTCGCACTGCACCATCCCTGCTCTCAAAAATTTTTGATCTAAAGTAGGAATACTTTCCTTTCGATTCATTCTCATGCGTCAGGCAATCAAAAAGAAGGAAGCGACAGAGAATATTATAGGCAGGTTAGTAGCAAGGCAGTTACTTAATTAAATGGCCAGATTACTAGTGAGCAGAAAGATTAACGAACAGAGAGCTGGGTAGGTAGGTACCTGTAGCGGGGTGGCTGGTTAGGTAGCTATGCGGGGCAGGGGAAGGGGAGGCGAGAGAGGGATCGAGGAAAGGAGCGAGTGGGGGAGTGAGGGAGGGAAGGAGGGAGGGAGGGAGGCAGGGAGGGAAGGAGGGAGGGAGGGAAGGAGGGAGGGAAGGAGGGAGGGAGGGAGGGAGGCAGGGAGGGAAGGAGGGAGGGAGGGAAGGAGGGAGGGAAGGAGGGAGGGAGGGAGGGAGGCAGGGAGGGAAGGAGGGAGGGAGGGAAGGAGGGAGGGAAGGAGGGAGGGAGGGAGGCAGGGAGGGAAGGAGGGAGGGAGGGAAGGAGGGAGGGAAGGAGGGAGGGAGGGAGGGAGGCAGGGAGGGAAGGAGGGAGGGAGGGAAGGAGGGAGGGAAGGAGGGAGGGAGGGAGGGAGGCAGGGAGGGAGGAAGAGTGAATAGTCCGGTGAGAAGTAAGCCGTTAGCTCGCCCGACTACAGGACGCTCAAAGCTTCACTTTTACAACACCATGTCCTTTTTCTCACCAAAAAAAAACGGCATTTATTTGTTTTAAAAGAATCAGCAACATATCTGGGTCACCTTTTCTTGGACCATGTGTCGAATCTTTGATAAGAAGCCGTTCACTTGCTCTTTAGTCTGTTCTTGTGTCGCCATCAAATCAGATTCCAGCCCTTCGATGTCCTTTTTGAGCACAGGCATTTCCGATGCAACTGGAGCTGAAAATCGTTTTGAACAAGAATAGCTCAGCTCAGATCTTTAATTCTTAAAGTGCATATGACAAGTTTTTTTTTTCGATGAATTTTCTTAGTTTATAGTCTTTGGTTCACGCCTGAAATATTTAGATTTGTTCTGTAAAGAAATTTAATATACTTTTTTCCCTTCAAAACTGCGCTAGTCTCGGCCATTATCTTACCGGAGCCTGGTAATGAATATTTGTAAGTTAATTTATGCGTGATGTCATATGGTGTACCTTTCCTAAGAATACTAAAACGAATCGAACATGTCCAGAGAAAACCTCCAGAGTTTTAGTGATTCAGACGAATCCTGTAATGAATCCGACCACTCAGAATCTTCAAGCTCATCATCTCGTGCAGAATTAGGCAATTCCGAAGAAGAAAATATGGTAGAGGAGCCATATCAAGACGAACCGCTAGCCAGCGATAGCGATCAAGATCCAGAAGACGGAGACGAAGAAACAGACGTCGATGGCCTTCGACCATCTACTTTAGAGGCTCGATTTGAAGGCCAGATTAACGTTAACGAATGGTAAGAACCTTATTTCATAGTTTTTATGGAGTATATTACAATGATCTCTAAGCGATTCTCGATGTTTATAGGTGCAAATGTCAACACTGTCATGGCGAAGCTTTGGAGGACGCAATGGAGTTTCGTTGCTGTCATGAAGTAATAAATGCCATCGGTAAATTAGTGTTTGATGGTTCTATAGAGAATATAAAGTGTATAACACAACACGAAGATTTCTCAGCCTTGATCAACCCGACAGTACTGATGCAAGTGGGGCCATTATTACGCTATCGCCGACAAACCGGTTCTACGCAAAACGAGTGAGTACAGTAAATTACGTATGCTCCAAATCTATCGCATATATCACAGGATAATAATCTTAAAACGTGTTATTAAAACAAAAGTTGCTTTCTTAATCAGTTCAGCAGAAAATATAGTTGAATGATAATAGCCCTTGACAGTTTTAGAACCCATCTTGACGGGTAGGCAAAGCCGTCAGAAATTACAGGTTTTGTATGGGAATCCCATGGCAAATAACTTTTCCCAGAATCAAATTTTACGCAATTCATGAATCGCAACGTTAAAACACCGAGTAGAAGATTTTATTCACCAAGTTTGAAGATTGTAGGTTTGATACAAGACGCTCAGTTAATTTTTCTAATTTCCACACATTTGTCTGCAAATCTTTTGCGCGCCGCCCTTTCTACCCTGCGAAAAGTTACAGACAAATGTATGGAAAATTAGCTGAGAATCTTGTATCCAACCTGCATTCTTCAAACTAGGTGAATACAATCTTCTACTCAGTACTTTAACGTTGCGATTCATAAATTGCGTAAAATTTGATTTTGTAAAAAGTTTTTTGCCATGGGATTCCCATACAAACACTGTAATTTCTGACCGCTTTGCCTACCCGTCAAGATGGCTTCAAAAACCGTCTCAAGGTCTATTTCAATTTGTTGTGACTCTTTTGTTTCTCAGAAAATTAATAGTTTCATTTTCTTCTCTCTGTGTAGATTTCTTAGATCAGTTGCGTATCGATGGTTGATTAGATGGCTTTGTGGCTTCATGGGTTGGGATAACCGAAGACCATTATGTGCCTGCGTATATAGTGCTGTTAGGAACAAGTATCCTTCAAGCCACAAAAGAGGTTACAAGCCTGTTGAAGATGAACAACCAGGACACTAAAGTGAAATTTTATCTAATCCTCTATCCTTAAATTATTTTATGTAATAATGTCTCCTTTGTTCCAATGCTACAGACAAATATACTTCCTCCATATTAAGTACATCTTCCCTCTGAAACATGCGAATTATCCAATTACTACAAACTAAACAAAAATGAACCTTTATTCCATTATTATTTATCTAATTTGATGCACATCAAAGAAGACCTTTCTATACCTTTGACATTGTATATAAAGATATTTATAAAATTTCAAGATTTCATTTTGTTGTTTCTTATTTATCTTCACTTTATTGCCTCCTTTTGAAGTCTTCTTTTTCTTTTCTTGCTCAGCCTTTTGCATTTCAAGTTGTTTGGTTTCTAAATAGTAAACAATAAAGTAAGTTTATGCCCAAGAGTTGATATTAAATTATACTTTTACATGACATAGTTTATATATATGTGTGTGTGTGAATAGCATATTCCAAGAACTGTTCTATAGTTGGCCTAAATTTAGTTTAGTAATTATCTAACTGTTAGTTAGCCAACTATTTAACAGTTTTCTTGAAATGACTCTAACAAACATTTCCAGATCATCAGAATTAGTGTTCCTCGAGTGCATTACTTCTCTTGTTAGATAGATGTCTCGTTTGTTTGCTGTACTTATTCATAGTTCTGTGTGCCCATGCTATTTCTCCTATATAATTACCTGAAGGGTAAAGAGTGTTTGGTTTCTGCATTCTATTCTCTTTTTCTCTGACTGCTTCAGATTTGCTTTTTCTTGTGGTGAACTGTTCAGTTAGGGATCCTGGTGCTATGGCCTGGTACTTTTTAAAAATAGCAGACCTTTTTTGTTTTGAAAGATTTTGAGCCACCTTTAGAATCTCAGAAACATAACCTGTAGAGAAGTCATATGTACAATTCATCAGCATTTTTAGATAAAGTCGCATCTTTTGTCTGAACCATATGCATCTGTCTGTATGCTGTAGCCCAACTTCCATATATGGACGTACCAATACAGGGCAATTATGTTCTTACAGGTGAGAACCATGAAAAAGACCTTGCAGAGATAAATATTACTGCCAGTTAGAATCACTAACATATTTTTAAAAGGTTTCACAATTACCATAGGTGGGGGCAACCTTGACATCTCTTACAACTTCATCGCCAACTTTGTTTTTGGGAAAGCACACTTTTACATATTTTTCACCACTTTTGGATAGTTGAGGTTCTCGTTGGAGGTTTTCGTTGAAATGAAGTACTGCCAGGGCATGTCTGCCAAAAAAAGAAAATTCTCTTATTTTTGTTTTGTATCACAGCATGTAGAACTGACATGTATAAGTGCTTTATAAGCTTTAGATATTATATCAATAGAAATATTCTCTATATTGGGACCATTCTTATCAATACTTTTTCTGTTTTAGTACAGTGTGTACTAGGAATCTACAAATCACTGAAGTACTTTATAGTTACCTATCTTGATCCACTTTCTGGGTTTTAGTTTACCATGGCTGCAGTTCTTGAAAAGGGCATCTGGGTGTGCTTTATGCCTATTAGCAACATGACGTAGGAATGATGTCCATTTGGCTACAATCATAGAGCCAAACCCTGTTCTTGTTGAGGTTGCACACCAATATAGATGTCTTCTTATTCCTTTTACCCATGAATTGATTATGTCACAGCCTTTTTCCTTTCCAACTTTGAGCAACTTTTTTGAGACTGATCGAGCAACATGCCAGATGTCATAAAAATGAGCTGTACCTGAACAAGAGGTGCGGATCCACTTTGCAATCCCTCTGTGGCGGTCAGAAATAAATACTGGTACTTTCAAGCCAATCTTTTTGAGGAACCCAAAGCTTCTCTTGCACCCCTCTAACTCAGTTTGCTGACTTCCCCCAGTTTCATTTGCCTGAAAAATGTAGAATGGACAGAAATCACATATATGCCATGCAAACATGATACAAGTATAGTAATAGCATTTGATTATGACCTCTAATATTCCATGCTGGTCAAACTGCATTTCAAGCCATAAATCTAATTGTGCACAAATTTCTTTATTGCAGCTAAACAGATAAATAAAATACCTGTACAATTTCAAAGTGAACAATTTTCATTATTGTAGTACACATCATGGTGTAGGCACCGTATTTGGCTGAATGGCCCATCGAATCGAATCTGCCATCTCCCGACCATGTTGTATTTTTCATCTTCTTTAGTTGCTCTACTAGTTTGCACCTGTAGTCTTCCCAGTGGCAAAGGACTGCTGGGAACAGGTAATCCCTTTGATGCCTAAAAAAGGCCCTTGCTGAGTGGACACACAAACCCAGATGCTTGAATATAAGCAGGGTTTTGTTTATTGAAGCTCCTGCCATTAAAATGCTAAAGCTCAATAGTATGTTTCCAAATGGAATCCCATTGAGCAGAGGTTGAGATCTCCATTCAAATGCATTAATGCATTTCGTACATTCTTGGGTTACGGTGACCATAGTTCCATACTTCTTAGCTTTAACAGATGGCTTAGTCTCTTTGCAGTTAAAGCAAAACATGGTGAAGAGACTAACAAGCTTCCAATAAAAAACAATAAATTTGGGTTGTAGTTCCTTTGGTTGGTCTGGATCTACTCTGCAGGAAAACAAAACAAAAATTGAATATATAGTAATATTGTAGGAGAGCCTGACTATATGTTAAAAGGTCAAAGAGCAATTAGACATCAGTATAAGAATGAATGCATCATGAGGCTCATTCACAGGCTTCCCGGATAGTGGTATTCATTTGCTATATCTGCAAGTGAAAAACAATTGGTACATTTTTGTTCTGCACCATGCTTACTGTATGGGGCAGATAGTAGCATTATTTTAATTACCTGATTTCATTGCCATTCAATTGATCCTCTTCATCCTCTTTACCCTCGTCCTCTGTGCTTTCCTCCACTGAAGCATTTGCCCAATCCTTATCTTTCTCATCCTCATCATCATTGTAGCTTTCTGGGTCAGTTGGTTCTTCGTGATAGTGCAGGGTTTCTTCAGAGTACGGTTTCTGTGGTTCTGTTTCTACAGATGATTCTTCTTCAGTTTCTACTTCAGTTTTGGTCTCAAGAGCTCTCTTGAAATACAAAACGATAACCACGATTAATATACAAATACTTTAATAAATATCCTTTCTGCATGTGTGGACTAATTAGAAACTGAGTGCACTAATAGTTTGAGCTACAATCGTGAGTGTTCATTCCAAGGGAAAAAGAAATAGCTTTCAGATCAATATGTCACATAAAGTTATTAAACGAATCACACCAGCCAAACACAGTAGAATCAAGGCATTGTATAAATCTCTGTAGGGTCCACTTTTGGGCGTCACTACTTACGCTTTTTAGTTCTTTGGTCAAATGCCTTAGTTCTGCAACTTTTCGTTTCAACTTTATATTGGCTTTTCTGAGATTTCTACAATTTTGCGACCTTCTCAGGCATTCTTTACACGATCTAGGTGTGCTTGTTGTTGATGTACTTGTTGCTGGTGTACTTGTTGTTGGCATACTTGGAGAAATAACAAGGCTGTTTCTTGGTGTTTCTGGCGGGTGTGGCATCACTGTTGTTACGGTGGAGCTTGTAGGCGATGTAGCCATATCAACTGATATTTGATTTCCTTCCACACTCTCTGTCGTTTCTTCTGAGTATATTTCTTCCTCCACAACTTTTCTCCGTTTATTGACGGGATCATAAACGTCAAGACTTTTCAGTACATCTCGTTTTATCTAAAAAAAAAAAAACAATACACACTAGAATAAGCTTTTGACCACACGTCGGAGTACCTCCTTATGTGCAAAACTATCTTACCTGTCTTTTCTCCCTTTGAGTTAAAATCGGAGTCGTTGGAGCTTTTGTCGTATCTCTCGTTGGCACTGAACCCTTCATTAACACTCGGCGCAAGTTTTGTTCGCTCATGCTTTCAACGATTGTAAGATCTCGGGTAAAACATGAATCTTCGAAGTGTGCAGAGCACAAGCAAGCATGTTTATTCACGGGTTCCTTGAAGTCTTCTGGTCTATGTACTTGGACAAATTTCACCCATTTCGATCTTATTTCTGGATTAGAAGGGAACTGATGCATCGTTATACCAGGTGTGTATGAATTATTGCTACAACTCGTCTTATTTGGTGCTCCAGCGACACATCTTTTCCCTCCTTTACGCTTTCGACTGGAGTCCGCCATTGCTGTAGTGTTACACACCATGTGACGTCACGAGGTTAGTTATTTGGTGGTCTGGCCGAGCGAAGTGGCGGTAAAAAAAATTCAAGCGGTGACAGCGATTCAAATGAAAAAATTCAGTACTTATATTTACCGGATTGCTCCCAAATTCCTCAAGTATATTAAAGACGATATAAGCAACTAGAATCTGTCGAAAAAAAAAACTTGTCATATGCACTTTAAACTGCACAATACAATAGAAATGTTTGTCTTACCAGTCTTCGATAACTTCTCTTGGTGTAGCGTCTGAGATTCAAAATACTGAAAAAAAGAACAATTCAATGTCTTTAGGTTATTTAGTCGCACGAGAAATTATTCATTACTTTAGCTTATCTTCATTTTCCTTTGTCTTGAAAAGTACCTATTTTATTCTAGCGGCAAGGGACCTTTGAGACGATCAAACCAGTCTCCTTTGTACTGAGTCGTTTTTTGAAGTGTCACGCAAGGGACCGGTGCGGGACATCCCAAAGTAAGAAGCTAATCTGACCTACATCTTCGCCGTTATTTTGTTTTTATCTGACCGTAGTACAAATTTCTGGTTATCGACATTGACAGAGAGAAAGGGGGGAAAATGTTTCAGATCCTCTACGAATATGCAACCCTAGGTAAGGAAAGCTGAGAGAAAAACAAACTTACGAAAACTGACCTGTAAAGTAGCTAGATATCTGAATGCCCCTCCTGACAACATCAGTTCCTCAGGACTCCCCTGTTCGATTATCTCACCATTATGAAGGACAACAATAATGTCCGCGATACGCGCTACAGACACGTGACTTGTTGAAATTACCGTGGTACGGCCACGCCTTGCCTGAAACATTCCACAATTCAAATAACCAGTTGATGATGAGTTTTGATTGACTTTCCATTATGTTTATTCGTGTGGAATTTATAATTCTCCATAAGGTAGACATCTGAATCAGCTCGGGATCTCCGCTTTTTATAGATGTACGCTTTGTGAAGGAAAAATCTAAACTAACGCGCTAGGGTTGAAAAGGGATATCTATTGACGCTCTGTTTTCTTAGATCTGATTTTTCATACCTCTATACTTTCCTTGTCAATTAGGCAATACAGTTTGGTTAATATCGAGGAAACTCATCTTTTGATACGTTATCTGAACAGGTCTCTATTGGATAACTATTTAATATTGTAAAGAAACGTTACAAGTTATTATCTTATGGGAATGGAAGAGTAAATTTTTAGTTTTGATCGGTAAAACTGGGATGTTTTCATCAGAGGGAAAACTCATTTGATGTTAACGTACGTACTTCGTTCAAGTAGTTTGTCAAAGCATCAAGGGCAGAGTTGTCCATGATTGACAGGTCCTCCTCCCAAAGTAATATCCGGGGATTTCTGATCAATGCCCGTGCCAATGCTACCAAATGTTTCTGATAAGAAGTCAGCGGAGATCCATCATCACATAGCACAGTGGCATATCCCTGGATTGCAAGAAAAATAATTTTCCTCCACAATTGAATGGAATTATTGCTCAGTTTAGAGAAAACAGAATAAGGAAGGTGATAAAATGTCGGCGTGGTCGTCCAATAAATAAAGATCTGAATCGTTTTTCGTGAGCGTAGGACATTTACTATCTTTTATGTTTGATTCACAACTTTGACGCTTTCCTCTTTGCTGGTCATAGCTGTACATAGAAAGCTTGTTACTTATGAACGTTGAAATGCCCTGGTTCACCATCGATTTCCCTTGCTCACTGATGAAACATCACAGTGCGAAATCCAAAGACCTAGGGCTCATTTCTTTGTGCGGAACACGGATTTCTTTATCCCATGCCCCCTCAAAAGATAATTGAAATTTTCTATCAATCATGGAAATTTTTGAAGAATAGCTAAGCTTTGTATCACTTACGTCTGGTAAAGTTATGATGAATTCATGTGCCCCAGCCGCCTTTGCAGCACGCACTATTTCTTTTAAAGTGGCTTCACCTTTTCCGTTAGCAATATTATCTGCTATTGACGTGTTGAAAAGCTCAGGTCTTTTGTGGACGATACCAATTTGTCGACGAAACCAGCGTCGGTCAAGAAAACGAACATCCTGCCTGTCGAGTCGCACCTTGCAATATAAAAATGAGGTACAAAATCCATCAGTTTAATGTTTAAGAAAGGTTCGATTTTGTCGTCCTACCTCTGAAAATTATCAATAGCAGTTGTTATGCGTAAAGGTAATATATATTTATCGACCGAGTGGGAAGCCCGGACGGGAAAATATTTGGCTCGAGGTCACGATGTATGGACCAAGCGCTGCAAGGTCCGTTCTTCATGACCGAGAGCCAAATATTCTCCTATTCAACTCGACCTTACTCAGTCAATAAGCATTTTATTACAAGTTCGTCCTTCTTTCTTTTTCTCTTTCTTTCTCCTGTCAGGTCGCATATACAGAGGCCGCACGGGTTTCTGCGGCCCTGTTCGCGTCGTCGCGGACAGCCCTCACAAAGGAATTTTTTTCTAAAGTCTTCCAAAGGGCTGAACAAGTCATATCATTATTTATAAACCTGAAAGGCCAAGGATACAACTAACGCAAAGAAAGGTGGGACGTATCCGCGAACCCTTAAATCTGGAGTGCCACCCACCCTAAAACATTATAAGTCCAAGCGCACTGCGTCTCTGGTATACTTAAGACAGATTTATTAAGCCAGGAGCAAGAAGTTCAGGATCTGAAGTCAAATTAATGTTTAGAATTTAAGTTCAAGAAATTTCTTGCGGGAAAATTACAAACAGACACTAAAAAAATAAAAAAAAGGATCTTTGAGACGAGGAATTACGGGCGATCTTTTGGGACCTACTTTTCCAGTCTGTGGATCATGAATTCGCTGGAGCAATTTTATGAGCGCGCTCTTTCCACTGCCCTTGTCTCCCAAAAGAGCAACTGTCTGACTCTCTTCCACTGTCAAATTGATGGATTTAAGAACCTGTTTAATAAGTAAGAAAATTATCATGTTTACTTCAGTTATATCGACTCTTTCAAGATAGAAATGATATATAGATTTTTATATATAACACTTAAAGTATATATTATATATTTTAAGTATAAATTTTAAAATATATAATATATATTTAATTATTATATTTATTTTATTATATATAGCTGATGAATTGTCCGTGGATAAATAAAGATTATCTATCTATCTAGAAATGCTGTTTAAGAAAACTTCATTTAGCTGAATTGAAATGTTACGCAAGAAGTTGACAACCAATTCTTTTCTCTTTTTTTTTGGCAATTAACACAAGAACTTCGGACGAAATGCATGTGTAGCTTTACATACCTGATATTCGGGCCGAGATGGATAGTGGAAGTACACGTTAAACACATCTAGTTTACCAAGAACTGTGTCAAGCTGACTAGTGGCCTTGTCAAAGGGGTCTTCATCGGTCTATAAAGGAAAGTTAAATCTCTTCATTGGCTTACTCCAATGATTGGTGTCAGCGATGTAAAGGAAAGCTGCGTGACGTTTTCGTGACACTTCAAGTAGGAACTTTTCTTCATCTTCTCCAGTTTGTGTATCCCGCGTGTAGGCTCTCTTTGCTCCGAAAAACGCGCGTTTCAAGCTTGCAGACGATGTAAGGGCGCGAGAGGTCCGCGAGGACTCTGAAACGAAAATGTCTTTACGATATCTCAAGTATAATATCAATGTAAGAGCCTGACACATTACCTCTGAGATTCCAAGCAATGATAATAACGCTGTCCTGGCGTCACCAATATCCTCCACCTGCTCTCCAGTACCTGCCATTTGCATCACGCCAGAGATGATGGCCATAAATATCTACAGCGATAAAATGAAGAATTAGATCTTCATTAATCATAGATTCTCGACGTGCAAATTAATCCAGCCACAAGCCCGAAAACATTGTAATCGTTGCAGGAATGAAATAAATAACGTTATTTTACTATTTTATTTCTCTGTTTTTGTATATATACTAAAACGACTATTCACCTCAGTGTCGGTAGCTCGCAGTGAATATCTACCTCGCCGTTTCGCGGCACTAGCCACTAGTGCGTGCGTAGTTGCTAAATAAAGATGGCGACATTTGAACGGATGGTCAGTAACTGAAAGCACCAAAGTTAAAACATGACTAACCGTCATCACAGCTCCTGGAGTGATACTCCCACCCGGTAGTAAAGTAGAGCTGTACCTGAATAGGGTTCCAAAAATTAAAAAAAAAGACACTTTCAGGTCATTCCGTGTCTAATAACTGAATTGCAGTACATTGCGAGAGTCCATGGCATAACGTTGGTATTTAAAACCTGGGAATGATTGTTCAGCATCGATTGTGCTGCACTTTTTTACGAACCACGCTATATAGTGAGACTCAGCACAATGCCTAACCTACAGCACTAACTATTTTCAACAAGTGGCTCAGGAAAGCTGGTTTACTCATTTTGATTAGACTCCCCACAACAAGTGTCTAACTACTACCAGCAAACGAACCGAACGACCTGACTTTGCCGACGGATCGAAACTGACTTGTCACGACCGACTTACGCCACTTGAGTCTTACAGCCAGTAACATTGCAGCTAGACAGACCTATTAAGGACAAACCGGACCTAGCATATTCGATTGATACCAATTATTCACATGACTCTGATGACGACTTTCGCTCAGGTTTTTGGGATGAAACGTCGGGCACTACTATCGACAATAGTCCCTCTCGATCTCGGGACCAAACTCACCCGAATGATCAGACAACACGAAAATTTTGTCTTAACTGTAAGCTACGTTAACTTACCAAAAGCCCAAACCGAGAAAACCAAAGGCTAGTAGAGTGGTGAGTCCCTTTTGCACACCAAGAATAAGACTTTTTAGTTTATTGAGATTGTTTGCAGCTTCTACTTTGCCAGAATATCTGTTTGATCAACAAGGATGGATAGACGATTTATTGTCAGGAATTAGGATACAATGCGATTGGCAAAAATCAGAGAGACGGAAATAACATTATCAGTCATCAATTTGATTGACTAATCGAATCTGACTGACCTACTGATTGACTGACAGATTGACTGAGTGTATGGCTTACTGACTGACGGACTGACTAATTGTTTGACCGATTGACTGACTGAACAACTGACGAATATTGACTGTTGGACTGACTAACTGACCGACTGTATCACTGACGATTGACTGACGGACTAACTGACTGACCGACTGTATCACTGATGATTGACTGTTGGACTGACTGGCTGACCGACTGTACCACTGACGATTGACTGAAGGATTGACTGACTGACCGACTGTATCACTGACGATTGACTGTTGGACTGACTGACTGACCGACTGTATCACTGACGATTGACTGATGGACTGATTGACTGACCGACTGTATCACTGACGATTGACTGACGGACTGACTGACTGGCCGATTGTATCACTGACGATGGACTGACGGACTGACTGACTTAGTGACTGGCTGACTAACTAACGATTAATTGATTTTATGACGATTGACTGACCCTCTGATTTCCTGGGGAGTAGCTGTTTTTTTTTTTCTGATCATTGACAAACTGACTGAACGACCGTTTGACTGACTGACCAACTGAATGATAGCCTGACTGACTGAAAAAGTCAGTGGTTCGATATAAAAAAGTTAGCTGTAGAATTATCTTCTTTGAAAATATCATGGGATCAGTTCATTTAATCATCTACTGTTATTTACTTGCCTAGTTTTTTCTAACTTCTCCCCGGCATATGACGCCACCGTTTTTATCGATCCCATACTCTTCCTGGCTAAGCCACTGGCGCGTTTCATCAACTCTTCCTTCTGCTGCATGACAATGTTTTGAACCTGTTAAAAAGGTGGCGGAGAAATAAAATCAACATCGTAACTGAGAACAGTTAAATAATCATACGCCTACCATAATAAGAAGGTCGTAAAATTGACAAACTTCAACTGCAAAAATTTGTATCTTAACCGTAACGGAAAGTAAATAACTATTAGCCGAAAAAGTCCATCACCCTATTGAGAGGGTCTTAATGGGGTAAAGTAATTAAGCAAGTAAGTAAGTAAGTTTATTTATCCACGTTGAACACAAAAAAGCTTACGACAAAGCTCGTAAGAACTTGCACGGGCTAAATACTAGAAAATATGTTTTAACATATAATAAAAATTATGAAAATCGTAGTATTTTACAATTTATGATTTATGACCCGTCCGTTCCAACCCGAACTGTGCAGTAAGAAATCCCCAACTACTATAACTACTATGATGTATAGTTCATCATTAATTAACCGTCCTTTCTAACCCGATTTATATATGAAATATGTAATACTGAAGAAATCCCCAGCTATACACTATAACTTTTATAATGTTCAATAAAATATCGGTAGCTCTGTTATCAGACATGCCTCTCAAAAAAGCAATTCTAAGTCGAACTTCTTCAAAGCTGTTTTAAAAGCCTTGATGTTTTTACTTTTCCTAACTTCTATAGGTAAAACTCATTCCATAGCTTACTGGCAGTGAAGGAGAAAGATTTGTGCAGCCACTCAGAATTAAAACAAGGTTGAGCCAGATTACTGCCTTAACCCTTGAGATTATAGCCTACATGTCTTGAATTTAAAAAGTCAGTAATATAACTAGGACCAATAGAATGAAGGCATTTATATATCAAGATCCATGTCTGATAATACCTACGCCATCTTAAAGTACTTGACTTAACTAATTCTAAAAGACTTTCATAACTGTTATTTTAACTTTAAATAACGTTCTTAAAATGTAATTTTCTTGGATTCAATTGTTCCACAATGCTTTGTATGTACTTTATGTCAACAGGAGTAAACGCAAAGTCGTCTAGCTGTTCCCTGTTGCGTATCAATAACACACTAGGATGTGCATTAAATTCCAAATCTTGAACATTATGATTGATATATCAGTAAAATAAGAATTAAAACTCTCAGCTATAGTCTTTGAGTCAGTTATAACGTGATCTTTCTCAACTAGAATGATTTTGTCGTGAGCCTTGCTTCTGGTATTTGGCAATAAGGATTCATTCGTTTCCAAAATTCGCCTGTATGTTTCGAGTCATTTGCAGCGTGCTTACAGAAAGAATGCAATGCTTTTCGTTTCATTGATGTCACTTCGATGTGATGGCTTTTACGGCTAACGGTTAATATTTTGGCCAATTTACGGTTAACAGTTAATATCTTTAATATATGTAACTAGAAATTTTTTTATAAGGTTAACTTTTCTTACGATCAACGGTTACAATTTGTCAATTCTGACGCCTAACTGCTGAATATTTTGGCCGTTTTCAGACGGCCAACAGTTAACTCCATTGACACCCTCTGTAGTATCTAGATTAAGTCCACTTGTGAAAAAGAAATACTGTGACACTAGGAAGATTAATGCACCACCTTACCTTATCGGCGATTCCCTGAACTGCTACCAGCACAGGTCCAGCAGCCATCATCACTAACGTGATTTTCCAGTTTTCGATGAAACTGACCAGAAATCCCGACATCATACTCGACAAACTCTGAATCATGTAAGCGATTTCTCCACCTAGGCCTCCGCTTAGCGTGTTCAAGTCGCTTTTACTTATCGCTTCTTGTGGATCTCTGAGGAACAAAAATGACGCAAAATTGTATCAGAGTCTTTCTGACATATTTACTTCTAAACAGGATAACGTAAACCCCAATCCTGAAGCCTAACTTCCGGCTTTGGTTGGTCTCCCTTCACTGTGGAGACCAAAAATTTTCTAATTAATCCCCCCCCCCCCACCTTTCGAGTGTATCCAAATGTCTGGTACTCACGTGAGGCTTTGTAGGTTGACCACGCCTTCGTGTATCTTAGTATCGTAAAATCCAGGGTCTTTGTCCATCACAGAATCTGTTAAATTCTCGCTCAAATTTCTAACCCCTCGCTCAGAAGCTATGTTCCACATCACCATCTGTCCGTATGCAAAAACCAATGTTCCGATGGCAGCGTATACATAGTACAACGCATATTTGCTCATGTTTTCTTCGATTCTTTCCTGAATCAAGCGGCAAGTTCTCGTGATATTTCTCAGCGTGTAGTTTACGTTATTTGTTTCAGGAGGAATTGTGGGTGTGGGAGTCGTAGGTACTTTCTTAATACTCTGAACTTTACCAACACTAATGCCGTCATCGGACGACTTTTCATTGGTTTCACTGTTTGTTGTTCTATTTGACGACTCTACTATCGATTTTTTGTCAGTTGTGTTCCACTTTGTGTTTTCTCTCGTTTTATCAGAGCTCATCTTTTCTTTAGCCTCCCCTTCTTCTGTACGATGTACTTCAACAGAAAGAGGCTTGTGTATTTTCCTTGTTTCCTCATGTTTTCCAACAAAATATTTCTCTAAGCCCAATGTAGAATTAACGGCTGTTGTAGAACTTTTACCGACGATGAAAGCTTTCTTTCCATAAAACACAAGTTCTCGCACAGTTTTCCTTGAATTTCCAAAACCCTCTTTCATTCTATTTGAACTTGTTCCACTTGATTGATTAGTGAATTTGTCAGCTTCGCGTTTGTGATAAAAGAAACTTACGTGCCTTTCAATCCCATCCCTTGTCAAAGGGCTTTTCATTTCATGTTTTCTTTTACTAAAACGTCCAATGATTTCCTCTCCTTTAGCTTTTCCTGTCTCCCCCTCTTCCGTTACGTGGACTTTTTTATAATTTAAAATCGCTTTCTCTTTCAACTTAACCATTTCAACATGTGTTCCCATGACAATAAATCCAATTAACTTCTTTCCGTCCAACGCAGTGCCGTTCAGAACTATTGAAGACGTCGCATTATTTACATCAAAAGCCATTTGGTGTTGCAGTTTTCCATTCAAACCAACGACCGTCACTCTAATTCCAGTCTCGTTTACTATCACTTGAACTGACTTTGTTTTTGTGGCATTTATAGCTATTAACCCGTGGGGCTGAATCATTTCTAAGGTCACCACATTCCTCAGTAGTAAGGTTGTGACACTTTTATTGAGACTACAGTTCCAGTTTTCGCGGATGACAAGCTCGTCGGTAAGTTTTCCATAAATCATGGCTCCCAGAGAGGGAATCAGGCCGTTTGCAACCGCCATGAGGGACCCACATATCATGAGAACTTGAGAGACAAGATCTGAAACAAACTAAAGTTTGCACGGGGCAGTGAATCATACTTAGATCTGTACTGGCTGTCTTTTAAGTACAGTTTCCAATTGAGCGCCAAAAGGAACCGCTACGAATAACGTTAGTTTCGCATTACTACGTTGTATAATTGGTCTATAGAACTTGCGCCATCCTCTCAACTACCCGGACGGAAACTTAAACCAATGGCGACTTGGTCATTCGCATTTCACTGCACATACGGTTATTCACCTGTTTCATCTCTGAGTTCCCACTGGTTGAGCATTTATAACTAAAGCCAAGTGCTCTGCCCCAAATTGTGATAATAACAGATGCTCGCAGTCTGCAACTTTTCAGAGCCTGAATAAGCTGTACTGACCGAGCGCCACTTGCATAGAATTAGTGAGTAAGGGTCACTACAAGGCCTGTGTATCATCGAATTACAGCAGGTACACGGTAAATCAAACAGGTCAACTGAAGAGGCTTTTTGTAATAGGAAACCAAAGTAATTATAACAGCCAACAAGAACAAAGGTAACTTTAAAAAGGGGTAAATTACATCCCATAGAGAGCACACTCAATTGCCCCGTCAAACCATGGAAATCATGAGTGATTGGATTTCGTTTGGTATCTGAAAGGGTTGAGAACGCGGTGTGTTCTTCTTGACCAATCACAACCTGCAAGGTAAAGCAATACCAAAGCAATCCCGACATTCGATTTAAAATCGCTCCAAACTTGCGTTGGTGAGATGGGTTACGCTGTAATAGTTACCTTTACATCAATTGACCAAAGACTTGGCCGATTAAGTCTTGTCTGTCCAGCTATTGTGCCCAGCAGTAATCTGTCATCTTTTTGTTTTAAAAAAACACAGTTCTCACGATAACAAAGGAAAACAATTAACAATTTGGAAATGCAGTTGATAGAACCTACGCCAACAAGATTCGGAACTGACCCGCTTAGCTTCTTTAAAAAGCCAAATTGATCCTGTCGGTAAACTTGAAGTATTGCTTTGTTTGACAGCAGGCAATAATTTGTTGTTTTAATAGCTTAAATTGTATGATCATTTAACCAGAGAACCAAATGCATGGCCTGTCATAAAAAAAAACGCTCTTGAGCGGTTCATTACCCGTACAAACGAGCACTTTTTGGAGAGGTTGCATCTAGGAAGCTTCGAGTTATAGAGAACCCGAACTTTAAACTGGAAAACTGAATAGAAATAAAGATCTTACCTTCCCCGGTTCGTTTTTCTCACCCTCGACCATTGTCGTCTACATCGAATTTTCTTTGAGTCCGCAACGTAACCTCGACATATTTTAATCTTCTTAACCCCGAGTTCAAGGAACCCCCTGCGATCTTCTAAAAGGCCAGCCCTCTTAAATTCTATGACTATTCTGAATCAGCGAATTTCTCAGCAAGATAAGTATTCCTACTAATTGCCCTTCAAATTCTTGACAGGTTTTGACACCTTGAACTGTAACCAAAACATAAGAAGTAAACAAGTGCAAATCTTTTTTTTATCCAGCAGGTTAAAATTCATTGACTGTGCTGGTGTTAAAACCTGAAAATAATAACATATGGACCGAGATTTGTATGTTGACTAATTACCTAGTAATTTGTTGCGGAAGCGTCATTTTACTTACCCGAGCCAACCATTCAATATCTTCGGAAAAGTGCCGTAAATCAGACATGTGATAGAGAATGCACTTTTACGGTTGTACTTCTCAGAAAACCAAACTCAACTTGATTCAGTTTTTAACGTTCTCTAGCAACAAATTGAGTCCTGTGTTAAGCAGCGAATCCGATCCCTTAAGGAAGCTTTGGATTATTCCCTCCTAGCTTATTTCAGGCTCTGAAAAATGCTATATTTGACTCGGTGTTGTTCAGGGGCATTCGATGGACTTGTTTATGCAGATCCCCGCTGTTCGATCGGCGCACTCCCGCCAAGATTTCTCACCCTACCAGTAATCTATGGTGGCGAATGTCATGAAAGTTCTCTGAGATATGAATATCATTTCAGAGGACAACTGAGTATTTAAAAGTCGACCATGACTGCAATTCGCTAAATACACCTCGTAAGCATAAGATATTTCTACCTTTAACACTACTGGCCCCTTGTAAGCAAAGATAAGAGGACATTTCTAAAAACGAGTAAAAAATTGTCAGGCTTTCATCGCAACCTGGCCTGACTTTTAATCTTTTGCTCATCAATTCCGAAACGATTGCCTTATTCCTGACTCAGAGAACACGCTAAAATTAAACATCGCCCATACTCTAGAAGACCTAACTAACTATTTATTGGTACCTAATTGCATTTATTCACGAATTCTAAACAACCTAACTTCCTTTAACCCCCCTGGGGAGAACATTTAGATTCGCAGCGTGACCAATCCGATACCCGCTCTTTGCTCAAAGCGTAGGACGTTGGAATATGACATGACAACTGCCTGATATTAAATGCCCTAGACTCAATCAAAAACAATCTTTCAATAGTACTAAAACAGTGATTAGCGTTGAAGGCACGCTGTGATTGGCTACTCAGACTCCGAATATCCTTTACTTTTCACCTTCGAACAACGCACGCCCGAAAATACTGTTATCGTTGCAGGAATAAATAATAGTAATAGAATAGCCCATTTCCGACTTACCCTTGGCCTCATTTTCAAAAGGAGTCCTGGTGCTCATTCTTTCATATGATTATAAGTTTTCATTCACATGCAAATTAAACTCATTTTCGCAAGAATGGTTGAGCACCAGGCCTCGTTTTGAAAAAGAGGCCAAGGATAATTCAGAAATGGGCTATTGAGTGGAGTGCAGTTTGACCTACGCAGCACAAGTTTGATTTGAAATCAGAAGACCTTCACCCTAAATTGATTCAATGACACCCACAACCTTAAAAATTTCTTGTTTAGCTCTAACGAGAGGCTATAAAACACCAACTGTTTTAATTCAATGGCAGTCTTAATGAACAAATCGATGGAGTAGCGATGGGGTCACCCCTTGGGCCACTCATGGCAAACACATTTACTTGTTCGATCGAGGAGAAACTAGAAAGCGAGGATTAGTTATCGTATTTCAATAGATACGGGATAAAACCTTAGTCGCGGCAAAAGATATTCCAACTGCTACAGCTTTGCTGGCAACATTAAACGAGGTACACCCAGCAATCAGCTTCACGATGGAAGTTGCAAACAACAACAAACTACCTTTCATCGGAATGGAGCCATAAAGATTGGAAAACAACTGAAAACATGTGTCTACAGGAAAACAACAAATAACAGCCTTCTTCTCTACTACCAAAGTCATAATGATGCCTGTTACAAACAATCGCTGTAAATATTCCCATACAAACCCTCATAATTCCGCCATGACTGTTATAGCGCAAGATGATCATCTCACAGCTGGAGCTTGGGCCGCCTGTGTCCCCCCTAATTACTATATTAAACAGTCCCTGCTCTCCCTCATTCTAACCAGGACCCCATTTGTTCGTAGGTCGATTAGCGCTAACTAAAGCTGGGTTATCTTAACTCAGCTTTAAACTACCCGGCCAAGATCTATTTGCTAAAAAATGTAACAACTTGAGAGAAATCTTGAAACTGAAGCGCTTAGAGAAGCTCATAAATTCTTTAATAACAGATTCATCGAGTCGCGAAACCAACAGCAAGTTCGCGATGTTCAAGCAAATGCACCCATTCAGATTATTCTGTCATTTAAGGTTCAAAGATCAGCAGACGTCGTGCGAAGACAGCCGTCCGATATTGGAAATAAAATAAAAAGCGATCTACGTCCAGTTTTTCACAAGCAAGAAAATAGCCGACGACATCAAAGTAGCAGAGGCCAAACCACCGTTAATAAGTCAAATATACCTTTTCTACTAATTTAAATGTGATCTGTGTGACGCGGATTATGTTGTCTATGCTAGCCGACACCTTTTTCAACGCATTGTTGAACACAAACACTCCGCTATTGGTGACGCCCACAATCAGAGGAACAAAGATCTAAACGTACAATTTACCATACTTCAGAATTGTCGCGAGATATTGGAATGATTAATTTACGGAATGCTCTTCATCCACGAAAAGAAACACTGAACCCTCCATCTGACTCAATTGCGGCTAAACTATTCAGTACTTAACACTCTCGACATTCCAAATTGTAGAGTTTTCAAACACAAACGAGACTTTTACACGCATTCTTAGTGTATAAAAGAACTCATACAAATCTGACTTTTACAATTTGCAAATGATGAACGAGTCATTGAAACGTCATTCCACATTATTATCGCTAATTCTTATCTATAAGAGTTTGATTTCGGATCAAACTGAAGCTTCACGACATAAAGTTCATCTACTACTTTATCAAATCCATTTTGAAATCACAAAATTCAGTCACTCAGATACAGGATGTTTTAGTCTGTGCAAATGTTTTGCAAAAGTTATTTTTCTAGTTATCTTATAAAAGCATCTGACCAGGAGATTTTCTGTAGGTTTTCATCGGTTATATCCCGCTCTTGAAATACCTACCTGCTTGCCTGCCTTCCCCGCGTATATCAAAGGCTTTTCACGTGTCCTTCAACATCCCGCGTGGGTCATAACGCCCATTGGTCCAATAGGAAGTTCAGTTTAATAACATACGATTCTGACCCTTCTTAACCTGGTTCTTGAATTTTACTGACCACGACATTTCGAAAATAGCTCAGTAGAACCAATCATGAGCCTGAAATTTTTAAAACAATTGACTTCGGGCTGTTAGCTAATGCGTAACCTATAAAAGTGGTTTCCCTTCTATAACACGGCTGGTAACATTAGGGAGAGGAAGGGATCGTTACGTTCTTTGTTTTTAGTTCCTGTACCCTAAATGGATATTATTTTAAGTTAGAGGTTTAGGAAGACTCATATCAAATTCCTTCGATTCCTTGTTAAGGACCATATCAAGCCTTTCCAAGTCTGTTGAAATCAGTTCTTAAACTATCCTACCCTTTCCTGGTGTAGGAAACTTTGGATTCTACCTTTGAAGCGAAAACAAGATCTCTTTCAGTTATCTTCACAAGGTTTAGGAAGAATGAGGTACACTGGCGGTAACTGAAGTCAACTGACGGAAAATGACGAATTGTGACTGTATTTTACCATATTTTACCACGAATTATTATATGGCAAGATGGCACCAAGGTATATCCATGTGTTCTAATTGGTTTTCACTTGCTCGGTGTTTTGCGCTGCTGATCGTTTCCACGAAAACGGTCATAAGTCATGTATTCTTGTATGCGAAAGACAGCAAATTCAAAGTAAACAAGTTTTCTCCAAATGCCACACAATAAACTACTTATGAATCTCTCTTGCTCAACCCATACAGAGGATAAATAGCCCTAGTTCGTTTTTGAACGGACCTCGCTGCGCTCGGCCCGTACTACCACGACCTTGGGCCAGTATTCCCCTGTACGGCCCTCACATTCGCTAGTAAGAAGTTCGTATTATTAGTAGACCTTAGCCTAGATATGGGTCTAGAGGTGGGTAAATCCATGAGATGCTTGCCTGACATGGTTGTCGGAGACGACCACTCGACTGCTCACAGAGGTTCTTTGGAATAGTGTGTGAAATATAAGAAGAAAACCACTACTTCATAGCCTTGAGACAACCCCAAAATTTATGGAAACACGTACTTAAAATCGAAATTAACAATTTTGAGAAGTTTTGCGAATATAAAATAATTGACATGTGCTTATGTACTGGTGTTAAAAAATAATAACTTCTGATGAACAAAAAGAAGAAATTTTTTTCCAAGATAGTTCTTAATATAGGTGGATTTGAAATCGATCAAGATCTACGCAATTCTTCATTTTAAAAACTCTTTCAAACAGAAGTATGAAACCCTTCGTAAAACACCACCTGCTTCTAATTTCCAACTCTACGCACATTTCGCTTTCTACTCCTTGACCGGCTACCGAAAGATTCAAGTTTATCATCCTTATTGCACGTCTTGAAAAGCTTGTTTTTTTGATCTTGGTGATTGCCAACGCCCTTTCAAAGCCTGCACTACAACCGATATGATTTCCGTCAGGCTGTGGTGCGCCTCAAAAATCTCCTCACTTGACAATGTCTGTAAAACGTCAGGTAATGCGAGATCTTTAAGGGAACGTAAACAGTTACAAAACCTCTCCTTATCACTGCCTCCTTCGATAGATGTCGTGGAAGCAGAAGGATGTTCAGGACTTTCCTGAGCCAACACAGCCGCTTCTGTAAGTTCGGTTCCCTTAATGTCTATGTTCCCTTCATCTCCTGAATCACCCTGCATGTCAGCGGTCCCTTCGATAACGTCAGAGCCATGCGCAGGACGATAAGGCCCCATACCTCCCGCTTCCATCCCCATCTTATCTCCTCGAGCTTCAACAGTAGGCAGATCAGTCATTTTATCATCATCGACAAAGACAATTTCCGCCTCGCTTCCTTTCGACCTCGCATCGGACGCCATATCTGCGGTTTCAACAACCAACGTTGGATCAGGTTTACTTGACAAACATTCTTCACTGGGTTTGATTCCTTCTATCCTAGACTCCGCAGCCGTTTGTTGACCTTCTGCGCCACCGGAACTCGGAGGATCCTCACCTCCTACTGGCTCAATCACCAAATCAGCCTCGCCTGGGAGCTGTGTACATTCAGAGGTGGCTGCATCCTCTGTTGCTAAGAATTAATGGAAACACGTTAGCAGGCTAATGGAAGTATAAATTGCAGCTTGAATTGCGGGCTACGCGCGCTGCAATTGGTTTTGCCTATGTTTTTCGGGGGATTGGGCAGGCGAGAGCCTTGAAAAAATGAAAAAGGAGCCTTGTACAATAAAAAACAAACAAACAAACAAATAAATAAAAAGAAAACGAAAACGAGACCAAAAGTTATTTTGGCTTCTTAAAAGTACCCAATCTGAGCCAAATCTTCAAACAGTTGAGCGCAATTATAAACGTCGTCAAAATGTGGTAACAACACCACAAACTGAAAACGAAGATGTACTCCAAAGTTTAGTCAAGTATTCCACAGAAAGCATTTCTCACACCACACCTCTTGATAAAAATCAAAAGACTAAAACAAAAATTAGACTCTACTCATTCTGATGAAATCACTTGAATTTACACTTGATGACATTTAAAATTTCTTCATGATCCTTTATAATTTATTAGGGCTAAGGCTATCATAGCTATTCTGTTTAGACTTGCAGCTTTAATTTCCGTTAATCCATTTTAGTGTACTATCTTTAGATTAACTTTCTGGGTCATGGGACCACTCACCTTCTTTGTTTTCACTGTCTTCCTTGTGCGTAGCTTCTGGTGTTAACTTCGTCATAATAGATTTGGAATTTCTCCCTTTTTGACTTTGATGGAATCTTCTTAAAGCTTTCTTCAATGTTGGCACTTTGGGTGACTTGATGGGAAGGTTTCTTACCTGAAAAATTATCTCTTTTAGCTCTACCTGTTATCTCTTGAAAAACGTTTGTCCTAATTTAGAAACTGTGGATTAAACCTTGTGAGAGCATTTCAGTGAAAGCTATGTTGCCCCACTTTCACGTGGTACCCGTTTGTTTGCTTTACCTGTTCCTCTTTCAAAGCTGACAAGTTTCCAATGGTGTGAATATTTTGCGCACGCACCAAGTGACCCATACCACGTGACCAAGACATGGTGAGAATGGAGGGAAGGATCTGTTCAACTGGCACTGTGCAGGAGATAAGATCCGGGAAGACGCAGTCCGTCGAGTCCTGGGCAACAGGGGCGTTGCTCGCCGGTAAAGGTCGTCGCTGATTAAAAAAAAAAAGAAGAAGAAAGACATTGTAAATTTCGTCATGCTTAGGGGCCCGTTTCTCGAAAGTCCCAGTAACTTAACGGGCCAGTTAAGCTGTTCTGTTTTCATTCCAGATGGGGATTTCAAAAGTTTTGAAGATAATACAATAAAACTATCAGCTAGAGAAACAAATGGACTGGTTTAGGTGCCAGAACCTGCTTTTCTATCCTTTAAATTTTGATTTTAAAACATGGCTTCGGGCCTGTTAAGTTACTAGGGCCCCAGGTATCTTAATACCTTAACTACTCAGGGAAAACCCCTTTTGACCATAACATGTGATTTAACGCAGGTGGGACCTTTACATTCAGACATTCAAAATCCTCTTCACTTCAACATCAGTATGCACATTCTCCATACCGTTATCTACACACATCCCAAGTTGCTGACAAGGAGAATTTGTTTAACAATCAAGAGTTGAGTTCTTAAGTTAGTGATATTTCCTTTGAGGTCGTGATGTTAAGGTATGATTGAGGGGGTGATATTGTACATATCAGATGCTAGTCACTTGGGGCCAAAGGGTTAAGGAAGCCATGAAAAAGTTTCCTTTCCTTCGGTTTGGTATGATTATTACGTTCTATAAAAAATATACTATTCTATAAAAGTAAATATAGCTTTTACTCTATGACCTTTGAGCGTGACCATTTCAAGGAAAGTTAGTAAGCTGTGAGTTCAGTGCAGTTTGCTACACAGGTGAAAATAATGTATTCTGCAGAAGGCTTTCTTTATCCACTTTTTGAACGCAAACCTAGAATTTGTTAAATTTCTTGCACGAACTGATATTAAATTTCACAAGAAACATACAAATCCTTTTAATTCCCAAGATCTAATTGTTGACTCTCCCCTTTAGTTGCTACATATTCCCATGTTAATCTGTAGCGAGAATTTGGTGTTAGATCAAGAGAACACCTTTTACCTGATAAGTTTGATTATTACACGACTCGGGCAGTCAGAGGGCCAATAACTAAAATCAACCAATCACAATGCTCTATTGCCGGTCAATATTCTCTCAGTATTGGACCGGGCACTGTCCCGAATGGTCTCGAATGATACCGCACTTGTGTCCCTTTGAACTTCAGTCGTATAATAAACCTCTTACTAACCAAGCTTGCTCGGGACCGTACTAGAAGAATATCGGCCCTCGGTCTTTTTTGTACGGACGTCGCTACGCTTGGTCCGTACTGTCAAGACCTCGGGCCGATATTCTCCTAGTACGGCCCTCGCGCTTGGTTAATAAGATATATGTATTCTCGATACCTGTTTGCTGGATAGTGTTTGGATATTAAAGGTAAAAGTTACACGTTAATCAGCACTGGGAGTTGAACTGTTAACATAGTTACGTACCTGCTTAACAGCAGTAAACGGAGAAGAGCCTGAAGTTTTAAGTTGTGCAGCGTTAGTACTTGGTTCAGCGGATTCTTCTTGCAAGTCTTCACTACCGTCATGTTTTTCAGGGAGCGCAAACGACACTCTTCTGACCTTGATAAGTAAAACAGAACAAGTAAAATCTGGTTAGTGCACGAGTCACGACAAATAGCAAAAACATTTACTGATAAGCTCTCCCTTGCAAAAACGGCGAGATCTCAGCAGCCTTGTTTTTTTCTTCGTTCATTGCAAAACATAACAGAAGTTTTAAAAATACAGTTTCTACCAGGTAAGTTCATAACTATTTAAGATCATAACACTGGTAAAAAGTTCTAACAATATTAAAAAAATATTTTAAAATCCCAATAAAGTCGTCCTTGAAAAAATCAAACGATGAACTAAAATCAAATTTTCCAAAACGAGACAAAATATCATCGATTTAAAAAGAACTGGTGGACTTTGTATTTCAATCTTCAGAAATTAGGTGGCTGAGGAGAACGCTTTTCTTAACTAATTATACGATATGTATAATAAATATAAGTAACTACATTAAATATTATTACCTTCCCGGGAGGGGAGGGCGAGTCAACTCCTTGCTTGTTCCCATGGTATCTCTTTAAAATACCAGTTGTGGGGGAAACTCCCGGGGAATTTCTTCCGAGGAGATTCGATCGACAAGGACTACCCCCTGCTGCAAATGGACGGAGGAACTTGCTTTTAGCGCTGAAGACTGGAGACAAGGTTTCATCCCTCGTTACGCCTGCGACAAATGGTTCAGTGGCTTCCTCTGCGGGTGTTTGGTCGCTCAGCTTTCCGGTCTCTGCCAGTTGTTTACTACTGAGCATAATCCTGCTGACCTCTTGCTCTGTGGGCTCTTCTTGTGGTTTTTCGAACTTGTGCGTCATTTCGATCTTCCGTTGAAGTTTTCTTCTCGTTCGCCCGGCAACTGGCGAAACTTTCGTCTTAATTATTAGTTGTTTTTCACCTTTCATCGGTGAATCACAACTGCTAACTTTGTCGTCATCCAGAACATCACTCTCTACTTGCGTTTCCGATACCGTTTCTACGTCTTTACCATCAGAATTCTCTACATCGTTCTGCTCTCTTTTTAACTTTCTTTGATTATTTGTCCGAGTTTGAACTGAACCCGCAAGAATGGAGTCGAGCGGGACTGTGATTCGTCTAAGGGACTGGAATGGGGATTCAAAGCTTGGCGTTTGGGATGACGGTATGACGTCAGGTGACGTCACCTCCTCATCGCCATCATCGGAAATCATTTCGTCATCAGTGTCTACCTCATCCCTTACAGTTGGCTCTGCTTTGTGGCAAAGTTTTCTATCTTCATTTTGGGAAGATTCCACTACTCCGAAAAAGTCACATTCTTCTACTTCAACCCCTCTGTCTCTGTCTTCCATTTCTGCTTCATTTTCTTTCAAATCTTTGTCACTATCCACCATTTCCCCAACGTTGCTTTCCGTTATTCTCCTTTCAATGGCCTCGTTTATGCTTTCGTTTTTGCTCTTGCTTTTCTCTGTATCTGGCACATTTGAGTCACCTTGGAGCTCTTTCTCGTTTCGACAATTCAATTCTTTCTCGCTACCAGACAACTGAGGTTTTCCTTCTTCTTCTACATAAGGGAAGAGAGAGAACAAAATAGACGATTTTTCAGTCATATGTAGTCTAACGCTCGAAGTCGCCCCTTACCATCTACTGTGATAGACAGTTCGCTGACTATTAAATCAACGCGTCGCCCGAAACAGTCATAAAGCACTTAGTAAGACGATGTAGCAGGGGCACTTTCATGATTCTCGTGCTTGAAGACGAAACTTGTCCTATCTACGCAGACTCCGGCAAACTGTTGAAAAAGCACTGCTTTAAAGAGCAGATTCAACAAAATGCTAGAGTTTCAGAGGGTTGTGAAGTAAATGTCAAAACCTGAAAAGCAGGCAGCTAAAGGATGTTGAATTAGTAATGTAACGTTCCTCATTTAAGAGGAAGTAGGCGGAAGTTTCGTTGGACACATACGGAGAACTTCACCGGTTACCAGCTCCTGCAAAAACCCGTGAAAATGTTTAAAATATGCACCAAAAGATATCTTTAAAGTAGACAAACACTTCATCAAAATACTGCAGCATGATAATTTGCAATAACTTCAAATCATTTATTAAAGAGAAGCTCACCTGGTGAACTGGTCGGAGTCGTGTCAACGCTGTATGGAAGAAAAGAAAATGAGAGATTCTTGGTTATCGTGGCACCTCACACTAGTCTACATGTAGAAAAGAATAGATACTCACGTGACATCGCCATGTGACGCAAGCGTGAATTGTGAAAATTGTGAGCAATCTTGTGATTGGTCAAGCGCATTGTAAAGGGTAGGAACATCGCTGTAGTAAGGAATAAAGGAATACAAATTATCAAGGGTCCAATATGCTAATAAGTAAGGTTTACGATTTTTTACAGAGTCGGAATGATACCCTGAATATTACTGTAAGCTCGAATAAATACGAGTTAAATCAAGGGTTTGTTTCCACGGTAATAAGTTAATACTCAATAGTAATAATTAAAACGAGAAAAAACAATAGTATTAATAATAAAAAAAATTATAATAATAATAATAATTGACACGGAACACATCTGTTAAACTCGGTTCTCTAGGATCACACTCATATCAGACCCAAACTAACTTTGATAGCAAGAACGACCTACATATAAAAATCCCGAAAGCAACTACTAGTTCGTATTGAAAGAATTTCAAAAAAATGTGCATCGAAATTATCCTTATAAAAGTAAATTACATTAAAAAAATAAGTAATTTATGAGAAGGGAAATGACACTCTTACTCTAAAAATCTGTAATAATAATAATAATAATAATAATAATAATAATAATAATAATAATAATAATAATAATAATAACACAGAGGGTAATTTAAACTACATCCACAGAGTGAATCTTTGTCAGTCATTTTAGAGTCAAATTTGAAGTTAAGATGTTGGTTTTTTGTGGACAAAGGTAGGAAAAACCCTCAGAGCATGGTCATCCCAACCCTTGCGTGACGTCAGGAATGGGAATAAAGCTCTCACCAATTTGCCAGGCCTACTTGCCATCCCTACGCCATTCCTATTCCTTGTAAATAACTTGTGTCATGAACATTTTGCAGGAATTTAGGAGTTCACCATTTGTTTAGTTCTGGGTCTCTGCGTCGACCATTTTCATGAACTCAGAGACAAAATTTCTGACGGGATCTAATCTTTTTAGTGTGAAGCAGCTGAATATTAATAAGGAAAAAAACTTGAGTATTTTCAACTATTATCACTCGTTGAGTTACAGAAGAGAATTGATGTTCTTTTCAAGGGGATTAATGGGGTTTTATTTGACGATTTTTTTCTCTTATGGGGACTTATCCAAGCGGATCGAAGGCGGCTCTCGAAATCCACAGAATTCAAACCCTGTAAAACGATGAAGTTGAACGGTCTCTCACAACTACATTTTACTCTTTTTTTTTTTACAATCAGTGCACGAGAAATATTGCAAAGAATAATACAAGTCTTGAGTTTCTCACCCTCTACTCCGCAAAATTTCTTTTTGATGTTCAGTAAGCACGCGCTTCTTTTTCGGAGAAGGAGCAATCATGACGTATTCCTAGCGACAAGAAATGGTCAATTCAAATTCTTTCATTATATTATTCCTATTCAGCTTAGAGATGGCTTCGGAATCAATTACAAGCATACTGGTCACGTACATATAGCTCATGTGTTACTGAGCTGCTCAGCATTTCCTTATTGATATCGACCAACCTGGTCATCGTCGTCAAACTTGGACAGCGGTAATTTCCTCCTAACATGCGTATTGGCTGGGGAATTTCTAGGGCGTCCAACTTTTGGAGACCGACTTATCTAAATGCGTGAAGAAATGACAGAAAAAAAAATAAAGAAAAATCAGAAGCAGTAACACCATACGCTTCATAAATTCTAATGTAGCTACGTCCTTTAAGTGAAACTCTTAGTTCCAACTCTTAAAATATTGGTATTGAGGTATTGGTGCTGTCAAGAATGGCTAGAGTCTTGTGAGGAAATATATTCTTATTTAGTATTTACTAAAACAGTGGATAGGGTTGAGGGCGCGCTCTGATAGGCTACTCATTTCCAAATATCCTTTGCTATTCACCTCCGAGTAACTCGCGCCCGAAATATTGTAATCATTGCAAGAATAAATGAGTTAAAATCATATCATGCGCCCTTTTACATCACCGTTCAGTACCGGTATGTACTAATACAACTATTCACCTCAGTGTTGGTGGCTGGTGGCGGATTTCACTTCGTTGAATAGTTGTCAATACATAGGACGCTTCCCTGACTGTAGAAGCATGCAAAGTATAGCTTTGCTTTTTAGCTAGTCCTGAGGTTGGAAACTTTACGGATGAAATGTAATTTTCTTTGTCCGACGATAGGGGACAAATGTCAAACGTCTCTTTATTCGACGATTGAACTTAAAATCCGCCATATCATGAGTTATTTTATTATTCCATATTCTTTCACCTGGAGAAATGTTTGCAAATTTTACAGATGTCGGTGGTCTCGGCTCTAAAAGCCTTCATAGAGTCAAAATGCGTAGGAATTCTTACTCTTTTAGGTGAAGCATTTTCCACCACTTTCTCAATACTTAAGGCCTTGTGTAAGAAACTGCCCTTCAACTGTGGGGACCCTCCTGAAACTGACGTATGCTTACGGCGCTGAGGAGAGCCTAGGATGCCATATGGCAACGGTTTCACAAGGTTTGCGCTCTGGGTTAGTTCTTCAGACTGTTATGAAGTAAGAAAAAAAAATAATACACACAAATTAAACGACTGTAAAACAGATCAAAAGACTAGCGTTGCTCAGTAAATCTAATTTTAGGCTATCCACCCAGCAACGATCACAAAAAAAAATTTCCTTTAACGATATCAATACATCCGCAGGCAGAAGGGACAGGTGCTGGATTTTGCATTCAATTAAAAGCTAAAATCAAACGAAATTAATGCCAGACAACCGTAGAGTACGTATAATTAAATCCTGGGAGTAAAAGGGTTAAGGATAGTAATTTTTTTTCCTTTCCACCAAACAAAACGGTCGTTCAATAGACGAAAATCACAAACTATGGGAAAATGTCATGGTACAAAGCAAAGATAGAACGTAAATGGTTGAGGAAGCACAGATCAAAAAAAGAATTATATAAAAATTTAGCGTGAATTGTCAACATGCAAAAACTTGAACTTCAGTATGCCCGACTCCTACAAGTGTCACTGTTAGATGAAAATAAAAAAGTATTGCATGGAAACTAAAAAGTGAACGAACCCACCTGTGAATTAAGTCAAAAAAAACATAAAAACAGAAACTGGATAACTTACTTCAAGATCCGAATATGCGTCTTTGTCTGAAATCTGAAAGTAAACAAAACAATTTTTAGGAAATACATTAACCTAGCAAACAAAAGTTGATCAGAAAAAAAGGCATCGTTTGTTTCCTTTTCTTTTCCTCCATGTTTGCTTCAGAGCCACAAAGCAAATTTAACTGTGTTCTAAATTTTCTGCTACAAAGACATGAAATATGCATAAACTTGAACTTCAGCATGCCTGACTCCTTCATTCATTTGAGTAAGAAATGTTACCTTAATATTTTCCCAGCCTGGCAGTGTGAGTGACATTTTATCTCTGGCAATCTGAAGAACCGGTCTGGAAAAAAATTATGGATATCATTAATAGGTGACAACTAGAGAGATAAGAGGAAAAGTGTTAGACAGCTGATTTAAGAGCCTGAATTGTAACAGCTTTTCTGTAGCTGATTGTCGAACTTAGTCTTTTAGCCCCAGGAGTCACTAACATCGAATTTCTCCTGACATTAACACACCTAAACCATTAAGGTCACGAGAATAAAGGAAATGATCACTAACAAAAACAACTCTTGATTGCTAAACATATTCTACCTCTCAATACCTTAAAAATGTAACGGGAACAGTATACAGAATACACGTGAAGGGCGAAACCCCTTCCGCAAACACAGCAAGATTATCATTGCAAATGAGTACTTTGCCTACTTTTTAAAAACTGGTCTCCTGGATCAGTTAAAGTTTAAGGTCCTAGAAAACAAACCCTTACAACAGACGGATTGATAATAGATTGTTGTCAGCTATTAAGAAAGCATTAACACTGAATGCTTGGATGTAGTTTCTTGAGTCAATTTCTTTTAGATACCTCAAGGTTTCAGGATACTCCAAAGTTTTCGAGTGAGCAAAAGTAGCATTCCAGAATATGACAGCGTGGTTCTTGATACTCCTTTTTGGATGACCTAACGTCACTTGCTGTTAAGAAATTAAACAAATAAATAAATTCATCATTTCACCCTTGGATGAAGACTTAACCGTTAAAAAGAACCTTATTAACTCTTTCACCCCCTAACAGGGTTCGACACCAACGGTAGCCCATTAGCCACAGGCTAGTAGAAATTCAGTTTTGGCTAGTGGTTTTCCATTTCCACTAGCCAGTTTGACTAATAAACAAAATGAAATTATAGTAACATCCAAGACATCACTAGCCACTTGGCTAGTGAGTTGAAAAGTTAGTGTCGAGCCCTGCCCAAGAGGGACTTGCCGCTAATTTCTCTTTACAATATCACCATGAATCAAACATTAAGGTCAAGAGAGTAATGCAAATGATCTCTAACTAAAGAAGCTCTTGATTGTTAAACAAATTCTCCTCGTCAGCACCTTGGGAATGTATGGAGAACGGTATGAAGAATATGTGTTAGAATTCTAGTGTTGGGATAAAAAAGGTTGGAAGACTTATTAGAGAAGAATGTCATGTTTGTATCCAAGTCTCCAGTCGCGCACTGAAGATGACAGACTTCCGAAAGGTCTTGCACATAAGGTTCTTTCGCGAGAAGACAATGCATCAGGCCATTTCCGAATTACCTTTGGCTTCTTTCAAAACGAGGCCTGTTGCTCAACCATTCGCAAGAAAATGAGTTAAGCTCGCGTGTACATGAAAACTTAAAATCATATGAAAGCAGGGCTCGACACTAACGGTAGCCAACTAGCTACAGACGAGCAGAAATTCAGTTTTGGCTGGCGGTTTTCGATATCCACTAACGAGTTTGGCTAGTAGCCAAACTGAAATTGTTGTAACATTTAAGTTGTCAGTAGCCACTTGGCTAGTAAGTGGAAAAGAGAGTGTCGAAACCTGTGAAAGGATGAACACCAGAAATCGCATTAAAAGGGGCCATAAAAAAATTTAGCTTACTCCGAGTATATTTATTAAATCATTATCTCTGTCTTAATAACTCTCGATGGCTCTTTCTTGTTTATCAATCTATCTCTAAGTTCTACAATAACTCTTTTAAAAAATCACTGTGTATGTTTTGTTTGTTAGCTGTGGAATGTATACAACACGTAAGCAACCTGAAGGGAAACAATGAACTTTTCACACCCTAACATCAGTTTGCATATTCTCTATACTCTTCTCTATACATTTCCTGGACGAATTTTAACAATCAAGATTTTCTTTAGTTAGTGATCATTTCCTGTATTCTCTTGGTCTTGTTGTTCTATTCTGGGGTGATGTTGTAAGGAGAAAGAAGATGCTAGTTAAGGGTAAAGCATATTTTGATTCCATACAAGCCTGGCTTTCATATGTCTGGAAAATCCCGGACGAAAGGCAATTTCACTTCTTCGCGACTACCTCAGATTTTGTCGATATAACGAGAGATCGACAGATGTGTGTCCCAGATTCCTCCGCACAGCATTTTTATTTGTGACTCGGGGTACTATGGCTACGCAATTAGAGGACTGGCAAGGAGTTAAAACTATCGCTGACGTCCCCGACAGTGAAAACTGATATTTTTATATTGAAAATGATCGCCGATCATCGCAACAATCTGGGACGCGTAGGGAAAATGGAAACACTCACTATTTTCCTGATTTGTAGACGACCATCTTAGACAGTCGAGTTCTTTACTGAGTTTCTGAGTTTTCATTTGTGAAAAGATCTAAAACGGTCGGCAAACAGTGACTATGCCGATCTTCTGGGACTTTCCCGACATATGGAAGCCAAGCTTTCACAAGGATAGAAAAGAAGCGCATTACAACATACCAAAAGAGGAGACATGACTGATAACAGGTCGGAGTTATACGGTCCACCATGACGGCTCTGAAGGCAGGTGAGAATGTCAGACCACAGCTTCTCGATCTAAAAAAAATATACACATATTACTGAGCATGTTAGCCAAGAGAAAGGATTCACTCAGCTTCTCAAAAACAGATCTTTTAATAATTCACGTCAGACCATCATGTAAGATAATAAGAGGCAGTGGATAGGGGTAAATACATCAGTGCCGAAATGTGAAGAAATAAACACGAAATATCTCAATGTCTTCCCTACCTTTTGAATAAGTCTTGCTGAAAACAGCCTCTTGTCCAAAGAGCTTTCGGTGTTCAAAGAGCTTTTCGTACTACGTGAGAAAAAAAATCAACACCATTTGGAAAGGCTGTTTGTGAAACCTTTACTGTACAAGCAAGTCGATAAACTTACTTATGTTCAAACAGTTTTTCCCTGAACAGTTCTTCCCTTCCAATTTCAAATTTGTAACTTCCTTTTTCACATTTGATCTTTTGTTTCCTTATGAAGGGTTCTTCGCAAGAAAAGTGTGATTTTCTTGACGTCCTATGTCAGGTATAACCATGATGATGTAGGAGATTGGGCCTGTGGTGCCATACCCCTTATCCATGAAGATTAAGGGCCGGTTATGTACACGAGGTCTTAACCAAACCGTGGTTTTACGCAAGCAATGGACCACGGGTATTCTCCTAAGGAGGGTTTATTAAATTAAATAGCTTTCTTTTCACTATTAGCTTTCGGCCCTCTTGACACTGTTTGCAAAAATGAATGTTTAAATAAAAGATTCGGCTAAATTGAACATGGCTTAGAACGCGGTTTGGTTAAAAAACGGCTAAACTTTGTTCCAATACCCGGCTCCAAAGAGGTCTAACCATTGTTATGGACATCTTGACGATAAAGAAATCAACTCAGTTTGGATGAGTGCTGGTCTTGACAATAGATCAAACATTCAATCTCGTGGGTAGCAGTCCACCATTCTACCCGTTTTACTTAACAGGCAACAGTTTCAAAGCCTCTTAACAATTGGGTAAAGATCCCCAATGTCTTTGGTAACATTAAAAAACGAGACTGCATAATTATTTAACACACGGTTTTACCTTGTGTGCGCATTCTCTATGTAGTGCACAAGAGTAGGGGTTAGTGTCTTCAGAACAGCAGTTATGGTCGCAGCTCCACTGATGTGAACAAACAGGTAAGACAGCTTGTCTATCAAGTTGGTGAGAATTGCTGTCAGAATGCCAAGATTCTGGGTTGAATCCTAGGAAGATAACAATCAGTGCATTACCCGATTTTAGTATGTGATTGTTGAATATTTTAGTTTGTTTAAAGACGTAATTTACTAAAGTAAAGTCTTAAGCACTCTAAACAACAAACGTGTTTAGTTACAATGATAAGGTTGAGATCGGACGTCAGCATTATCAGGCACCTCTGGCAGCCGCTTCAGTCCATGTAACGATCTCACCTCCCCACCCATCCCACCCCAGGGGAGGACATCCACCACACAGTAATCTCGTGCGTGAGAAATTAACGTCTCCTACCCCTAACCCTGCAGCAGACGGGGCCTACGGTTTATTCGTCCTTATCCGAGAAGACTAGAATATCTATCCATTTCTTGATATTATAGAAAGGTAGTAAATTCTCCTCACTTATTTTAAGACCATGAGTATTGGTCCGGCCGGGGCTCGAACGCTCGACCTCCCGCACAACACAATCCGGCGCTCTAACCAATTGAGCTAACCGGGAGGCGGCTACGGGCGAGTTAGGTGTTAACGATTAGTTTTAAACGTTTCATCTCATTATGAAATTTGTTTTTAATCGAATTGACACCTGTAATAAATTAAAAAAAGTTCCAGTATTCTGTACTTAACAATGTAAAAGAACTTTCTGGGGTAATCAGCCCTCTGAGACAGATACAAATAACGGTTAATGAGCCACTCGCGTGAAGTAAAATTTTAACATTATCAGAATAAGATTTTGTATCTTATCAGAAGCAGAGATTTTTTTTATCCTCAAGAAGTTGCGCTTCTTTCGAACTTAGCAACCTCCTGCGTGCATCCATAACTCTTTATAGTTCACCACTAAATTTTCTCCGGTTCTTATTGGTTTAAATCGATCACGTGACGCGATAGCGTCCATCCGTGGAGAGACACTATCAGCCCATAGTGCCCGCCCGCGGAAAATACCCGGATGGATAGTGCCCGTCCGCGGAAAATACCTGGATTGATAGTACTCATCCGTGAAAAGTTTTGAATAGTTTGACGGCCGGGAAGTTAGGCAGATCATAAAAACGGTGACTTTTCAATTCTGACAGGTATAACGTATTATTTAGCCAATGTACGGTTGCGAATTATTGACATTTGTGACAAGCTGTAGGCGCGGAAGAAAATTTAGTGGTGAACAATAAAAACAATAGAGTGTTTATGTCTCGGAACTATCGGTCTGATAGTTGCCCCTTGGAAATTTGATGTTCTTAAAACTAGCATATTTGTTTTAAGAACATCAAATTTCCGCGGGGCAACTATCAGCCGATAGTTCCGAGACAGAAACACTCTATTGTTTAAATAGTGTACGCTGTGGTGGTTACTTATTGTTAAATTGAGTAAGGTGATGACAATGATGTTACACAACGTTACCTTACTATTCCTTGTTCTTTCGCATGCAGACAGTAACTTGGATACCACACTAACCATGCTGGTCATATTACGCATGGGCCGTTGGAGTCTTTTATTCCATTTAGTAGGGGGAGTGTTGGGTGATTTTCCTGATGCTGTGGTTGCCAAGGCGAACAAACTTGGAGTTGAGAAATCAAGGCACTCTATAGCCACCACAATGAGACTGACCATTGAGTCAACAAAAACTATGTCCTGAAATTTAACAAAATCAAAGTCAATCAGCATGTGATCATCAAAACATCCAATATTGACCAAATACAGTCCAACAATCTCTTCCACAACCTCCAACTAATTATATCAAGAGAAGTTTTTCTTAGAGCAAAGCTCAGTTGTATAACAAATTACCTATAGACCTAAGCCAAGTATCTCCATTGACCGATTTCAAATCTAAATCAAGTTGCCACAATTTAAGAAATATTATAAGTTTTAAGTAAACTTTTAGACACGGCCTCCTTAACAAGCAGTTTTTATTTTTTAAATATTTTTACTATTTTTATTTTAGTTAGGTTGATAGTCGAGCGGGGTGGGTGGGGTGGCTGTAAATGACTGTATGATACTCGTGCATAATACTTTTCCTGACAGTCCAAAGAAGAATCATAATCTGCAATTCGTCATTTCGGGACATAGAATAAATTTGCTGTAGAGATTATTCATAGTTTTATTTGAGCGATTCTGCTTCAAGTGACTGTTCAGTACAGATGGAAGACAATACAAACAGGCCGTCAGGACTCAGTCAAGGGTGACCCCAGCTGCTTAATAGCGGTGAAGGAAAAAAGTAATAAGGGGCAAAAAAAGTTTGGGACGTTGACAACCAACATTTAATAGGGTTAACACAGGGTTGTGCATGCCTAGTTCAGTGCCCCTCGCTACAGGTTCAACTGTAATATAAAACGAAGTAAAACTGTGGCCAAAATTAATTAAAATGGTCAGTTCTCTCTCAACAATACAAGGGAAAAAATATTATCATTGTCAATAACAACTTGAGTTTAGTTTAACAATACTGCTGTTCCACAAAATAAAATCCAAAACTTACCTTAGATTTCCAGTCGCCCTGTGCTGAAAGAATCTTTGAGCATAACTCTTCACAGCAAATGTTGGCTTCAGCTGTAGGCACAAGAGCAGCAGCCCGAGAAAAGGAACGGTACAGCTGGACCAAAGCTTTGCCCACCTCTTTGCTGAGAGCCTGCATATGAGGAAAACATGAAGACAAAGAAAATAGGAAAAAATCGTTCCAAGGAAACATGTCTTCAAATTTTCAAAACAATAATTAGCACTGTTGCTAGTGAACTAGCACAAGCATACCTGTGGCAAATTTGTATCCAAAAGATGTTTCACTGGAAATATTAGTGCCAAGTACAGAGTACTGAAGTCATGTTCCAAGGCATCTCCTTGATTGACATCATTTGTCTAAGATAAAAAAAAAAATAGCAATTAGACTGTGAGCAAGAGATTTCTATCACGTGATAGTCAATGAGGGCAAGGCCCAAATCAACTTATCCCCATGGAAAAAATAATAATGATAACAATACTTTACTTACAGTGGGTAACACTGAAAAATTACAAACTGATAAACTTGTGCTCCTCTATATGATAAATAGACATAAACCATGGTGTGTTAAAAACCCCAACAGGCACAAGCAGGGCTCGACACCAACAGTAGCCCACTAGCCACAGACTAGTAGAAATTCAGTTTTGACTAGTGGTTTTCAATTTCCACTAGCCAGTTTGGCTAGTAAACAAACTGAAATTGTCATAACATCTGAAAACATCTATGATGTCACTAGCCATTTGGCTAGTAAGTTGAAAAGTCAGCGTAGAGCCTTGAGGAGGCAGACCAGTTAGCTAAGTCTACAAAGTGCAGCCAGGGATGTTCACAGTGAGGACAACCAAAAAAAAAATCCAGTGAGTGGCAGGGTGGAAAGCTTAAATATAGGACCACCAGCAGTGGTTTCAAAACAAGCCGGCAACTGCCAGAGTTCCACCAGCTACTTGATTGCATGTCCCCGGCTACTCTGGTCATAACAGTCTGCTCATGACAAACAATCTCGGCGTTATCACAGCCACCCACTTTTCCAGTGTCGGCTGCCTACTTCAAAACATTTTGAAACCCCTACACCAGATTACAAGTCCAGCCCCCTCACCACTCAGTCACTTATTGCCAAACCTTTTGAATGTGTTCACTCAGGTGATTAACAACACAGCTCCACAGCCTCCAAAGAGTTTCTTTACCTGTGACAGCACTAAGAAAGGTTAAAGAAATTTTAAATATATCAAAGAGCATTATCAGGTCAACCTAAGAGTAAAATAAAAATAGATCTTTTAATGAAAATTGCTTATCAGTTTGAATTATGTTGATAAAATATTATCAGACTTCTATATCACTTGGTCAGAACTTTACTCGAGGCTCACAGGATAACCTGTAAAATCCTGTTGATTTTCTATCTTTTTTTGTGCACTGTTTTTTTCTCTTTTGCAAGCATCTCAGGACAATTAAATTTTAATCCCAGTTAGACTAATACATTGTAAAGATCATTTGGACCACAAATGCAGTTTTCACAAACCCCGTACAATATGTTTTGAGTATAGAAAAACAGAAAGCAGATAATTGTACGATATTCTTCTACTCCTTTCAATTATGTCTTTTAACGTTGTACAGTACCTTGTTCCTTTTTTAAGGAGATTTAAAACAGTCTGCAAAAAGAACAACTGTCCGGAGGCTGCTATCATTCCACAATCAACAAGATGTTCAAATGCCAAATGAAATCTGTAAATGAAGCATTACAGTATAGTAACTAATACTTACACAACCTACTTCAAAAACTTATGTACACAGTAAGCTTATGTGCCAACACCCCCTCTGTAGGCAATCCACAGGGGGGGGTGAGGAACTTGCGAGGTATGTTAAAGTTTCCTATTGATCTATGCATTACATGCATTTCCCCTCTTCTCTTTGTTTTCGCTACATAGTCTCCTCAGCATATAATTGTTGTGTACGTCTGATAAAAAAAGGAACCTCAATATAAGTGTAATTGCCATGAAACACTGAGCCCTTTCAAATGAGGTACTATTCATTCATACCATTAAAATTGATTCATGAGAATTAATCTCAAACCTCTCCTCCTGCCAGATGCTTTCCAGTAATTGTGGAGTGAATAAAAGTTGAATAAGAAGAAGGGCCGGTGAGCCTTGTGGATTGTCTCTTGAATGAAGTGATGCCATGTGATGGCTCAAAACTTCAGCAGGCAGCTTGGATAAAGCTTCAAGCATTTTCTGTTGTGGAAAAATTAAAGTTGACAAATTCACTTAACAGTGTCACCATAATAGTATTATCGAGAGTGCTTCTTAAAGGAATGTTGCAATATCAAAACCAAAGGGAGGTAACTGCTGATGAAATGGAAAAAGAAGGAAAGCACTCCAATCTCCAGCTGTTGTGGAGGAGTGATAAAAGATTTGGCATTAATTTAAATTTCCACTATCAAATAAACCTTGTCATGAAAAATTAAATTCTCCACTATCTTCATTCATAAAAATTTCACTATGGTGCTTACATCCAACAAGAACGTAAATTAATTTATGGCAAAAGCTACTGAACAAGAAAAGAATGGAAGGTAACTAAAGACTACTGCCAAGAAGGTGTGTATATCTGACCATCAATAAAAATCATTAATTATAGTTATGACTGCAAAAAAACTCACAAGCACCAAAGAAGATGCCATAAGAGAACTGTCCACCAACTCCTGCATAACAGCAAGAAGTGGAAGTAAAAATTCTCCACACTCTGACAATGGACCTTTAAATGAAAAATTGAATGTTATTGTTGTAGAGGAATGTACTAGTACACATATGTACATTCCAGAACATTCCACTGTTTACACTTAACTAATGAGTATAATAGTGCAGGTTAATTGATGATGTGTAATTATGTCCATATAAATGGAGCTCTTAACAAGAGCAAAATGTTCCAGAGCACATTAGGATCACTACAATTGACAGCACATAGAAATGGAGTTTGGATACGAAGCAGAGGATTAGTGGTACAATGATCACCCTGGGTGATTACTTTAGAGCACACACCCCTGATCAGTTAGTCTCAGCTGTTTCAGTGTCTCTGCTTGACCAGTTTCAAGCTTAGAAGTTAATGCTTTCCCACCCCCACCACCCTTACTCGTCAATTTTAGTTTATTGATCACTAGCGCCAGCATCTTCTACTGCTGGTCATTAAACTGTGTTGCCCCAACATCGTAGTCTGTGCTTGATATTAATAGTAATTCAATAAACTTGTATGAGTACCTTTCTCTACGACTTTCTCAATTCTTTTGACAAGCAGGTTCCACACTTTGACACCCAAAGGTTCTTCAAAAAACAGAAAATACAAATACAGTAGAATAAATTGACCCTCTAAGTCATAGGAGTGAACAAAAAATTTATTTATCCTTTCAAAGCCAATACCTTTACAAGAAGAGAGAATTTAGAAAACTCTCAACTGGGGGATATTCTTTGATTAAAGATCAAATTCTCTGATCTAAAATTATAGGGAATGTACGGCAAAAAGTAATGAGGTTTAATATCTAAATTTTTGAAGAGTAAGGGTTTAACCATTGGCACAGCATACAGTACTCTCCTTATCTTTTATTATAACATAACCAAAGTAAAGCGCGTGCTCTGATTGGTCAATTTAGCGTACCCATGGGTGTACGCTGCTGACGTGAGCAAATGCAAAGACTATTTTTCCGCGCACACTTGTTTTTTTCTGGTCACGTAAGATTTGTTAAACAAAAGGGAACTCTTTAGCTACAATATGTTAATGTTATGTTATAAAACAAATGGTAAACACCACAGCGTACACTATTGAGTTATGGATGCACTTGGGAGGTTTGCTAAGCACTCAAGAAGCTAGAGTCGCTCTCAACTATTGCCTCGAGCGACTCTTACGCTTCTTTCGTGCTTAGCAACCTCCCGCGTGCATCCATAACTCAATAGTGTACGCTGTGGTGTTTACCATTTGTTAAATCTATTCTTATTTCATCATTACAAACTATCCACTGAAGATGAGGTGGCCAGTGGTGGATACATGTGCACCAGGCTTTATAGCAGTGAGATAAATATCCTCCGCTAGCCACTGACACTATACACACTCAGGCGAATAGTTGTTTATGTACAAACTAAAACTGTGAGATAATATAGCACAAAAAGATAACTTTAACTCATTTATCGACCTGTCACAATTAATATTACAATATTTTCAAGAAAAAATCTTATATTCCAGCACAAAATATCAGAGTCTGAGTAGCCAATAAGAGTGTGCTTTCAATGTTATCCACTGCTTTAGTATCTACTGAATAATGCTGTGATCTAATTCCAATTTTGTGCCTTTACAGGTAAATTGAGTGATTACATATAGGTTTTTATCAATAATGCTTTAGAAATACACAAGCGAGTAAAAACTAACAAATTATAAAAATTTTAATGTTTCCACCCTTTGGCCACCTCATGACGCCAATATCAAGGAATGAATAAAAGATGGAGTTTCAAAAGAGTTATGACCTGTAAATTTTCATGTAATTTATTTTTATTCAATAGTCAGTAACACAAACTCAATTCTCTCCCATGAAGAGATGCTTTTTAGTCATTTATATATAATTACATTTACCTGTAAGGTCTTTACCAAGAGCTTTGAAGGCTTCCCTCACAGCACTTGTCAGTAGGGGAGCATGTTTCTTAAACTCCTCTGGCTTCTTGAAAGTTACCATCTGCAATCTCTCAGCTAAGAGAAAATATTGAAATTAATTATAGTATTGAACAAAACTCAAAACTTAAGAGACCAGTCAAAGATGATCACAACAAAAGCAAGTTTCAATTATGTTTCAAGTATCGATCAAAAATAATTGGAGACAGCATGGTTTTGCTTCACTTGCTCTATGACTGGTCTAAAACACTTGTGCCACCAACAGCACTTCCTCAACCGATCAGAATCTGATACAAGACAAAACCCAATCATGATGTGCTAACTGAGATGTTTTTTCCCTTCATGCCATCAACCTGTACTCATATTTACAGGTGTCTTGAAAACACAGACCTTGAAAACACAGCTAGACCACAGACCGCAGACCTCGAAAACAGAGACCTTGAAAAATCTCTTTTTGACATTTCGAAGAGAACCGTGGTTTTGAAGCAGTCTTTTTTTTTTTCGATGAGAGAGATTTAGTCAAAACAAGCATTACGTGCGACTGGAAGTCGACAAAGATTAATTAAATATTTGCTTTGTGTTAAAGCCAGTGGTCTACAAACAAATATATTTTGGTCAAAGTCCCTCTCAGTTACTTCAATAAAGCTTACTTCGATAATTTACGCGGACGCGTCCAACTTTGAGGGCGGTACAAACTCATTTATGGCTCCTTAATAGACAATCCCTGGTTTCAGGTAGCGGTTTACACATATCCTTGAAGGCAAAAGTTCAAGTCCCTCGTCAGTTTGGCGATAGCAATTGCTGCCTGGGAAAAACCACTACAGTGTAAAATGTTGAAAGGCTTCGCCTGCTTGTGTGCTATCGAGGCAATTAAAAAATACAAGGATATCTGAAACCTATAAACATCAATACCGAATGGCTGGCAGGAAATGAAAACACTGACTCATACGCCACTATTACGCATTACAGCGATCGGTTTAGGACACAGCTGCAACCTTTAGATGCTGCAGATTTTGTAACATCTTCGTCTCCTTTGCTACGATCTTCAGATTTGAGTCTCCCGGCGCTGCGGAAGAAAACAAAATTGCTTCACAACCATGGTTCTCTTTCAAATGTCGTAAGCAAATTTTCATGGTCTGCGTTTTCGAGAAACCCCCTGGGTTTTCTCGCAAACACAGACCCTAAAACACAGACCTCGACAAACTGCAGACTTTACTAGATGCCGCATAGTTTGTAACTTCTTGGTCTCACAAGCAACGCTGTACAACCATGGTTCTCTCCGAAATGTCTAAAACAGTTTTTAATTTGGGTCTGCATTTTTGGGTCTGTGTTTTCGAGAAACCCCCTGGGTTTTCTCGAAAACATAGACCCAAAAACTCAGACCTGGACAAACCGCAAACTTTACTAGATGCCGCATATTTTGTAACACCTTAGTCTCATAAGCATTTTCGAGGCCTCGACATTGCAGTTCTCAAAATTTTTTTTTCAACATTTGGTTATGTTAAAAAAAAGGACTTTTATATGGGAGAATATTTAAAACTGCTGCACAGACTTTAGCAAACCAATGTAACTCGTCTCGGTTCCAAGTTTTTGTACTCATGTACTCTGACGGATTCTTAAAGCTTTATAATCAGATGTCAACTAGACTCTAAACATTCTTCTCCCCTCTTTGCTATTTTCATTCTCGCGCTTAATAAAAATGTCTTTAACACAATTTGATTGACATAACGCATTAGTCACGCAAGGTATTGCGTGACGAATATTTCCACGCTTGGATCATGTGCTGGTGCTGATCATCTGATCATCTACTTCATCAATGTGGTTGTGAAGCGTTGCTTATGAGACTAAGGTGTTACAAAATATGCGGCATCTAGTAAAGTTTGCGGTTTGTCAAGGTCTGCGTTTTTGGGTCTGTGTTTTTGAGAAAACCCAGGGGGTTTCTTGAACACAGACCCAAAAACGCAGACCCAAATTAAAAACTCTGTTTTATACATTTTGGAGAGAACCATGGTTGTAAAGCGTTGCTTGTGAGACCAAGAAGTTACAAACTATACGGCATGTAGTAAAGTTTGCAGTTTCTTGAGGTCTGCGTTTTTGGGTCTGTGTTTCGAGAAAACCCAGAGGGCTTCTCGAAAACGCAGACCCCGAAAATTTGCTTACGACATTTCAAAGAGAACCATGGTTGTGAAGCGATTTTGTTTTCTTTAGCAGCGCCAGGAGACTCAAATCTGAAGATCGTAGCAAAGAGATGAAGATGTTACAAAATCTGCAGCATCTAAAGGTCGCAGCTGTGTCCTAAATCAATCGCTGTAATGCATAATGGTGGCGTACGAGTCAGTGTTTTCATTTCCTGCCAGCCAGTCGGTATTGATGTTTAGGTTTCAGATATCCTCCCATTTTTTAATTGCCTCGATAGCACACAAGCAGGTGAAGCCTTTCAACATTTTACACTGTAGTGGTTTTTCCCAGGCAGCAATTGCTATCACCGAACTGACAAGGGACTTAAACTTTTGCCTTCAAGGAATATGTGGAAACTGCAACCTGAAACCAGGGATGGTCTATTAAGGAGCCATAAATGAGTTTGTACCGCCCTTAAAGTTGGACGTGTCCGCGTAAATTATCGAAGTAAGCTTTATTGAAGTAACTGAGAGCGACTTTGACCAAAATTTATTTGTTTGTAGACCACTGGCTTTAACACAAAGCAAATATTTTAATTAATCTTTGTCGACTTCCGGTCACACATAATGCTTGTTTTGACTAAATCTCTCTCATCGAAAAAAAAAAAAACTGCTTCAAAACCGAGGTTCTCTCTGAAATGTCGAAAAAGATTTTCAAGGTCTGTATTTTCGAGGTCTGTGTTTTCAAGGTCTAGCTGTATTTTCGAGGTCTGTGTTTTCGAGGTCTGCAGTCTGTGTTTTCGAGGTCTGTGTTTTCGGGACACCCTCATATTTACCTTGAGTTCTCACTGGCTCAGTAGGATAATAAATTCCTTTACTCCAGAGTGGTCAATATCTTAGGAAACCACAAAACTTCTACAACTACAGTTCTTGTAAATTTTGTTGGCCTACAGAAGGCTTCACTGAAATCAGATGTGGTGAGTATTTTCCCATTACTTTACAATATTCTCCTCCTATGACTTGATGAAAACCCTGTATTCACCCTTGTTGACTCATCAGCCATTAGCCACTTAAATATTTGTGTTGTTTTAAAGGATCTCAATGAATCAAGACAACCATGGTAACAATCAGCAAGGAAAATTTCATACCAAGTGAAACAATAAAATCAGGATTTGTACTGAAGCATGTGTCCTCTGTCTTCAGCAATTCCATCAATATCTCACACCCTTGTCCTAAAAGCTTTTGTTTTGCTGGTTTGGCAAAACTTGCATTCAACACCGTTGGTGTTCTTGGAGTTCCCATGTCTTTCAGAGATCTGCGAATACTTGATTTGGGTGTTTCTGCCATCATATCTGACAAGAGTTTGTTGTTTGTCGGTGTTGGAGGGCATTTGAGTTCACTGAGCCCTTCCTTTGTCTTCAATGAGCTGACTTGATCAATGGCTGTGCCAAAGACAAACTGAAGAAGTGGGGTGCAAACCTAAAATAAAAAATAGTACAAAGTCGTTATGTACATTTTCACTTTTTCTTCAGACTAAATTTCACAGGTATAATGATCAAGCTCAAAAAACCCTTGATCTAGTGATATCTACCTGTGACAGAGTTCAAATGTAGTCGCAGGAAGAAAATCGCAATTTCCTTGTGAAAAAAAGGGATACGCAAATACACCCCTACCTCAAGAAAGTGTTGCACAACTACCTCTAACAGCTGTACCTCATAAAAACAGTTGCCAACAAAATCAATTTGACAATGCACAGACTCATGACTTCACACTGCAACCATCTTGAAAATTATCTCAAAATGTCAGTTCCAAAAAGCTAGTATTATAAGTAACCATATGTTTCCCCTTTTACTCCAAAGATCTCATAAGCAATTTTCCTTACTATCTGCTATCCAATTCTTATGGTGTTTGCTTAGAGAATTTGGTATTGAATCAACTAAAATTCCATTGTTGATATTTTCATTTATTCTCATCACTTGTCTGCTTGATATTGTATTGATATTGTAAGGAGAAAGTCTGTCTTGGTCACTCATGGGAGTTAATTAGGGTTAAAAAGGACTGGAAATGGCACTCTTCACAAATTTGGGAAGACATTTAAGATCAGAAAGCCCAATCATATCAGTCAGGGAAAGTGAAATGTTTATGATTACCGTGAGATAAATACAATATGACTTACAGCTCTCCTATAATCTATAACTAGCAGTATTTTGTACATCAGGGCCAAAAAAAGATTATTATTATACCTGATCAAACAATTCTTGAACTTTTGGACCCAATGAACAAACAAAATGCCACCAAGTGGAAAGTCTGGCAGCTTCAACTGTTTCACTTCTCTCCTTGACAGCAAGGTTCTGAAAATTAATGCAACATATAAATTATTGACAGTTCATGTATGAAAATTTAAAACCCACGATGACTGAAAAGAGAAACAAAGAGGAGAAGGTGCAAAGAGGAGGGATTGAAGAGAGTTAAACAGAGAAATAATACAAAGGGGTTAAAAGAGAGCTCTAAATGAAAGAGTGATCTCTGAACCTTTCTCGTTGTTGGAAAAGGACAAATTAGTGCACAAAACGATCTCGAAAGAGTATCTGGTAGTCAATGAACTTTAAAATAAACAAACCCACCATGCCTCAACCTTGCAGTAAAATTTTCTCAAGCAATAAATGCATTTTACAAATGCATGTTAAAGAATTTGAGGAAGAGAATTTGACATTTCATTTACTGCAATGCTTAAACTGCTAATAATGTCAGCTAGCAATAAGTTCAAATAGTTACACTTCACAGCTCGAGTTGCATAATGAAAAGCTGTTAAACAAGTTTAAATGTATTTCAAACTGCTCTTAATAGTGCAATTTCATCAAAATGATTGTTATCAATGCAACACTGTTTTATCCAGGTTTGTTTTACTGCCAGGTTATGGTTCACAGATTACAAGGAACCAAGAAACAAGATTTAGGAATTATTTTGATTATATGTGGGGATTTTAATTTCACAAAGTGAGGAACCTTTTCTTACCCTTAATGGAGTCAAAATAAGCTTGACCCTCTTAGGGCTGCTGATGACACCTAGAAATAATAATACATATAACAAAAATAACAGTCACTGGTCAGAAGGTTTCACTTGACCCTTTATACACCAACATCAGTATGCAAGTTCTGTGTACTATTCCATTTCCTATGGTTGAGGTTCCAATCATTTCCTTTACTTTCATCAACTGAATGTTTGATTCAGGGGTGATGCTGTTAGGAGCAAATATTAGAGGTTTATTGTTCAGAATAGTCTGGAGTGATCGTTGAGGAGGAGAAGCCACAAAAAGTCAATCTCATAACACCCCACTACACAAAGGGTTTGACGTTAGATTATGATAGGCTGATACCTTGAAATCTTCACTACCTTTGTCGCATTCACAGACTGTGGGGTCAGTGACTTGCTATTAGTAGCAGTGAAGTGCTCTTGGAAGTAGAAATATTAATATCTTCAGGAACTTTCAGCAGTACATCTTAGAACTACTCAACCAAGTAGAGTAAATTTGGAGGGATGATGTAACTTATATGGCAGTTACTTAATGCAAGGTAATTTTGGTTGGTTGGATAACTGTTGTCATGGGTTTCCATGGCAACAGTTGCTAAAGAAACCAAGAAAAAACACAGTTTTGTGAAAGAGTCAAAACTGCTGAAAATAATAAATTGCAGTTGTTCATTTGAAAAAAACAAAACAAAAAAAAACAAAAAAAACCCATATCATTAATCTTGCTTTATATATACAAAGGCAAAGATACATTTACCCTAAAGGGCTTGCAAATGTTATGATTTGTTTGGAGGATTTCATATTGCATTTAACTTTCTAGCTGCAATGGCCAAGAAATTTTGAGAAAGCGGTATATAATAAATTATAATCACAGAACCTGGCCATTGTGGCTTTTATTCAACAATTAAGCTCCTTGAAGGAAAGTCATTCAATGGCAGTCAGTTTATAACTAAGGCACACAAGCTTTTGATAGAAGCTTTGCTGAGGTTGCAGTGAAAAGCATACTGTGCCTGGACCTCAAAGAAGAAGCGAGTTACGATGTAATTAACAAAAATATTTGCACATAAAAGGCAGCATCCACTGAAGGGAGGAAAGATACATATCCTCTGCAGAGTGCTACATTATCACATGTTCAGGGGAGTTAAGAAGCAGAGTTTGTCACCATAGTTTAAGTTCAGAGGAAAGCTATATAAACATGGTGCCCAAAAGACACTGGGAAACACATTTTGAGGCAACAGCTGATATAAATCTTCACTTTAACTCCATAGATACAACAAATCACTGCCATTGGCTTCAAGTTTAAATCATGGACATTTAATAACTGAGAGTCAATGAGTGGCCATCATTCCATCAGCAGATCATCAAAAATCATTATTTTGTGTGTTGAAGGGGGAGTCCATGAGTTCTGATAAAAATTCACCCTTGCCAGAGGTCTTTTTTGGCCAATCTAAGAGTCAATGACCTCTGATAAGTGCTCCTGATTGCAAGGAGTTGGATGGTCATTCATGGAGTCAATGAGTTCGGAGAAGAGCTCCTAATTGCCAGAAGTTTCTTGGTAGCTAGATCATAGAGTCAATGAGCTATGATAAGAGCTTCAGATTGCAAGAAGTTTGTTGGTATATCATGGAGTCAACAAGCACTGATGAGAGCTCTCAATTGCAAGAAATTTGTGACCTCTCATGGGAAAACGTTCCGAAAGGTTAGCCATTTTTAAACGGATAGCCATTCATCTGCCGTTCGACTGGATTGGCATGCCGTTTGAACACCTCAAGCTATCCGTACTTGAATATTCATCATCCATTCGAACCGTTCGAGCTATCCGTTTAAGAAACTTCATCATCCGTTTGAATGCCTCCAGCCATCCATTCTTGAGTATTCATAATCCGTTCGAACGCCTCCAGCTATTCGTTCTTGAATATTCATCATCCGTTCATACGGTTCAAGCTATCCGTTCGAGAAAATTCATCAGCCATTCACTTGGCACTTAGGCAACGATGATAGAAACATTTTCGGTGTGATTGCAATCCATATCTTCTCTCGTTGAATTCTCCATTTTGTGATTGTGTGAAATGGTGGTAATTGACACAAGTTGTTAGCAGTTACCAAGGCAATGCATTTTTGATGGACTGACAGGGAAGCTGGGATTATGGAAATTTAAACCTGAATTGAAGTTGAGAAGTATCGAATTGTATGCTTTTCATGTGCAAGTTCCTTGGTTGTACCTTATCTTAATTGGTTGGATTCAATAATAAAAAATATTAATTGTAATCCATTTGAATGCGCCAAAAGCAAAGTCGAGTTATTCAAACGATCAAGTTCCGACTAGTTTCAAGTGATCTTTTCACAGATTGTGTCAAATACCTCGCGTAACTTAACACCGCGTCACCCAACATGTGACACTTTCATGAAATAATCCTTCGCTTTGGCTCAAGACGAGAGCTTGGGACGCCTGTGTCGGCATTCGTTTTGATGAAACCATCTGTTCAAATAATTTCTACAGGCAATCACTTGTTTGACCGCTTAGCTGTTTATCCATTCGATCTCATCTGTGAGGCTCATCTCTGTGTTCGAAAAATTAGCTGTTAATTCATCCGTTCGATAATTTTCATTAGCCGTTCATCCATTCAACCTAATCCATTTGAAAATTTTAATTAGCTGTTCATCCGTTCGACCTCATCCGTTCTAAAATTTTAATTAGCCGTTCATCTGTTCGAAAATTTTCACTAGCCATTCATCCGTTCGAAAATTTTAATTAGCTTTTCATCCGTTCACAGTATCCGTTTCGAATGGCTTTCCTAGCCGTTTGTCACCTGTTCGCTTGCCGTTCCGTTCATTGTTCGAACGGCTACCGTTAGGAACGTTTTCGCGTGAGAGGTCACATTTGTTCTTTGATTAGGGATTGAGTCAATGAGCTCTTATAAGAGCTCCCAAATGCAAGGAATTGGTTGGTAGATCAGGGAGTCAATGAGCTTTAATATTATTGATAAGAGCTCCTGATTGCCCAAAGTTTTTTGGTGGTTCAGGGAGTCGATGACCTCTGATAAGTGCTCCTGATTCCAAGGAGTTGGATGGTCATGCATTTAGGGAGTCAATGAGCTCAGCTGATAAGAGCGCCTGATTACCAGAAGTTTGTAGGTAGATCAGAGAGTCTATGGGCTAGCTCTGATAAGAGCCCCCAATTGCCAGAAGTTTGTTGGTAGATCAAGGAGTCAATGAGCATTAATAAGAGCTCCCGATTGCAGGAAGTTTGTTGGTTGATCAAGAAGTCAATGAGCTCTGATAAGGGCTCCTGATCATGTGGTTTGTTAGTCAATCAGGATGTCAATGAGCTCCTGATATCAAGAATTGTGTTGGTTGGTCAGGGAGTCATGGAGCTCTGATAAGAGCTCCCAATTACAAGGAGGGTGTTGGTAGATCAGAGAGTCAATGAGCTCCGATAAGTGCTCCCAAATGAAAGAAGTTTGTTGGTTGATTAGGGAGTCAATGAACTCTGATAAGAGTTCCTTATTGCCAGAGGTTTGTTGGTACATCAGGGAGTCAATGAGCTTTGATAAAAGCTCCCAGTTGCAAGAAGTTTGTTGGTAGATCAGGGAATCAATGAACTCTGATAACTGCTTCCCATTGCAAGTTTGTTGGTAGATCAGGGAATCAATGAATTCTGATAACTGCTCCCCATTGCAAGTTTGTTAGTAGATCAGGAAGTCAATGAGCTCTGATAAGTGCTCCCGATTGCCAGTGGTTTGTTGGTTGATCAGGGAGTCAATGACCTCTGATAAGAGCTCCAGATTGCCAGGTTTGTTGGTTGATCAGGGAGTCATGCAATGACCTCTGATAAGAGCTCCTGATTGCCAGAAGTTTGTTGGTAGATCAGGGAGTCAATGAGCTCTGATAAAAGCTCCTGATCATGTGAAGTTTGATGGTCAATGAGGAAATCAGTCAGCTCTGATATGAGCTCCTGATTGCAAGAATTTTGTTGTTTGATCAGGGAGTCAATGAGCTCTGATAAGAGCTCCAGATAGCATTAGATTTGTTAGTAGATTGGAGAGTCAATCAGCTCTATATGTGGCTCTTGTCCTGTGCATAACTGTTAACTCTATGTCTTAAGGTGGCATAATTGGCACAAGTCAGAAGCCTGGAAAGATGGTTTCTTACTACCCATGAGCAAGCTGTAATTTTTACAGTTACCAAAGACATAAAGGATTTATTGCACAGTAATTGAAGCACACAGAGAATCTGGTAAAAGTACAATGAATAGGGACAGAGAAACTGACTTGCACTAGGATGACCATAGAGTCAGAACGGATCCATTTTTTAGTGCTGTATTAAGTATGTTAAACAAACTGGCTACAGGAGCTGTCAAGCCAGACAACCAGGGTCCTCCAATTATGTATGTATAAGGGCAAAGTTTTTGTTAGGTTTCATCTCAAAAATTATGACTTGAAACCAACAGGAAAAAAATCTAAAAGAATGAATTCCTTTGCAAAGCTTTAAAACTAAGTTAAAAATTCACACTAACCCCAGGTTAGGTTGCTTGTGTTTTGAACAACCTGGCCATGGTGAGAACCTTTTAACAGTGAGCGCAGACAGGAATTCATCTGCTAAAATGCTTATTGTGTCAAGATTTAGTGATATAAAACTCAGAGAGGTTCTGAAGTTCAAACTGTCCTCCATTCCTAGCACTTCAGCTCACAGATGGGTCTCCAAGGAGACCCATCTGAGGAGGAAGACACAAGATTGTTTCTCCATACTGAAGACTGCCCTTAAGATCATGGCTGCATCTTAGCTGACAGTCACCTGATATCAATGCAGCTGTCCTTTGTATCTCTACATATTATCAATTGAGACGTGACCAGCTATGATTCCGTACCAGAGCAAAGGACATGCTCTGCTTTCTTCCAACACATGGTCTCATGGAAAAGCTTGGACAAGAGCTTTGAAGGCTTCTACCAGCATTTCACCCTCGTATAGAGTTTGACATCACAAGTGGCATTTGCCAGATTAATTGGCCAAAGGAAGGCTCAAAAGGCTCTTGTGAATAACATCCATGGGTGCTCACATTTACTGGTCTTAGGAGAGAATAAATACCAAGAAGTTGTTTAACCTGGTGAGGCTTTCATAAGCTCACTTTATGCTCCTCCAAGTAAGGCTAGTTAACTATCTTGTCATGTACTTTAAATACAGATTTTCAATTGGTTGGCTGATAGAACTTCAACAACTTTACCAACCTCAACTGGGAAAAGAAGCATTTCCCAGTTGTCTTTTTTCAATTGATTTATCACACAGGCTTTGTGTTTTTTTAAGCTACCTGTAACAACATCTGCCAGTTATTCTTTTCAGTATAAATTAAGAAAATTAGCAACAATGCAACAACAACTGATCCAAAATGATTATGACCATTCTCTTTTATCACAAATCAATAGCAAATAGTAATTTAAATGGAATTTTTTAAAAATATATTTCACATAAACCCTGTTGGTTTGATTCTTGCAGCCACTGCCATGGTAGCAGTTAAACTGACCACAATTATCCTACATTGAGTAACAAGAAAAATGAACTCCCCTCCACCAACCCCCAACCCCAAAAGGTATAACATTTGATTGAGTTGTACCTTAGATATTGCTAAACAGTTCCTCACCCACATGCAGACACCATATTTATGAGTACTACCAAAAGCAACCCCACCCCTGTTAAAAATTTAAGTGTGTAGAAAGCCACTGGACCTGGAATTTGTGACCATGGCGAGCGGAGCGGAATTGGAGATTGGAGAATTCTTCCACTAAATTTGGATGACCTGAGATTCTTTCTCATTCAGACATGAAGAATGAAGGATATTTGTTTGTTTACACTATTCTCCTGCTACCATGTTTCTTGATAAAATTCCTGTGAAGAATTGAAAACCCTTTACACCCTAATATCAGTATGTTTACTCTGATCTATACATTTCCTAAAGTGCTAAAAAGGAGAATTTGTTTAACAATCAAAAGTTTCCTAAGTTGGTGATCATTTTCTTTATCTTTGTGACCTGAAGTTGTGATTCAGCAGTGATACATTAAGGAGAAATTAGATACTGCTGACTCAGTTAAGAGTCAATGGGTTCAATTTACCTGATGAGAGGGCAAAGTTGTCAATGAGGATATTCCAAGCAGAAAAGGACATAACCTGAACTTCATCTGATGGATCTCGAAATCCCTAAAAGTAATATTACATTGTAAACATTAATAGCTGTCTTAAGACTCAGCGAATATTGCTCAGCACAACAAAAGGAAGAATTTAAAGAAAGAAAAATCAATTGAATCCCAGTAACATAAACTGAGAACCACATTACCTGCTCAACAAGCTTTAGTAAGTCATTAATCAAACTGCCCCCTCTATGCAAGGTCTGCAGAGAACAAATGACATGTCATATGAAGAGTTTGTTGATTATTTCTGCTACCTTCAATAATTTTTCAACTCACATACACTACCTGCCTAACCTAGATTATTCTTGGAAATTACTTTGTTCATTTTTTTTTTTTACAAACAAGAAGTGTGTATTGAAGTTAACAAAGAAAAAATTAACTCACCCGGTTTAAGATACACATGCATATATGTTACTGTGTTCTTAACCTTACAGCACCACTCAAAAGTAAATTGATCGTCTTGACTTAAAACTGTACTCTCACTCTAAAAATTTTCCAACATTCAAGGGTAGAAAATCAAGGATCCAGAATCAACGATTGAGGGTGGCACGTACTGTGTGTATGCTCAGGCCATGCTCAGTGAGCCAAATCTTTTACCCACCTCTCCGAGAATTTGGACAATGCAGCACCAACACTTGAGCACAAATAATCCTTTATTTTCTGAACACATTTTAGGAAACTCTTTCAACAAGCTCTGGAAATAAGAAAAATTAACAATAAATCTGGCTCTTGATATTTTAAATAAAAGTTGAATATCTTTTACAGCATTAATTATTACTGTTAGAACTGGATATTTTGCTGAAAGCCAAGATATGCTGAATAGTGACATCCATGTGACCCTAGCTAAAATCTACTAGATAGAGGGTACCTACTCAGGCTGGGACATATCTTTCACACTTTTTTCATACTTGTACTTTATTTTGTTATATATTTACAAGATATTCCTTTGACCTGCAGCTAGAAAATGCCAATCAGGACAGGTCAATTATTTTGCAACAAACTTAATTCAATTACAATGGAAATAAAATAGAAATGAAGAAATATAACACAAAAAGATGCACAAGAAAAAAGGAAAACAAAACAGGAGAGTCCGAGAGTGTATGATACTTATTGTAGACCTGGTTCAATTTGATTCAATTTTGCTTCAAGTGATTGAATTTTAATGATTATATTTTGCCATTAGAGACACAGTGACTCCATTATCGTAATGCTAATGTTCTTGGAACTATTGAAGGAAAGTCATGTTGATCAGATGGACGTACAGGTTAAAGGATTTCTCATTTTCCAAGAAAGGGATTAAAAAATATCAACTCACTCCTTTCAGAAGTGGAACAAGAATTTTTATAACTCTATCTTGGGACAACATCAAGTGCTCCAATCCAGCATACATCACCACTAATGCCCTTTCGCACACCTGGAAGAGAGACGAGAACAGTTTGAAAATTTAACAATGTTCTGTTATACTGTTAATGAACTTAAGGGTTTAATTAATGTTATAGTGATAATGAATTAGGATTTAAATAATAGGAATCATCACTAGGTGTAAGATACATGACATGAGAGGTCCCAGAGAGTAAACATATATAGCTAAGTTGCATGCATATTGAGGTTGTGATATATTGTGTAACTGTAGTTTAGGTAGTGATTATTAAAGTTCGGTCGGCGTTTTAACCAAGGATTGGCGTCACTTTTCTTAAGTAAGACAACATGTTCTACCAGCCAAACTGAAAAGATGGGATCATGTGTAATTAAGGAAGTCTTGGTTTAACAATCAAGAGACCACAAATGAGTTTATATCAGTCCAAAGTCAATTAATGTATCAGGTGAGAGTTGGCTGGTGATCAGTTTACAGATGACCAACAGTCTTCTTAAATTCAACCAATACAGTTTTTCCCCTTTTTGAGCCATAACTGTAGAGTACTTTCAGTATGGCTTTCATGATCTAGATTACAAAGGTTCATGGGATTGACTATTAAAAGCATGGCGGATGAAATTTGGTGTTTACTGTGCAGCCTCTATTAGAATTGTGACCCTCCACAGGATTTCCAGCATAATGGTGATGACACTGGCACACTATTTTAGCACGGTACACAAAAGAAATTTTCGTTAACACAGTAGCAGCGTGTCACAATGCACTCCTGATTAAAATTTTCTTTTGTTCCATATAAACAATGAACCGTGTTCAGGTTAAACAAAGAAGCATGTTAAAGGGTGTGAAAAGAAAAGCCGTGTTATGCCGTGTCATATTGCACTCTGGTGTGTGAAATATCCCGCGTGTTAAATAATACCCATGTCAGATCAAAACATCTGTAAGAGATTGCACGTGCGAAAAATTATCCTATCTCCATTAAAGCAAAACCTGCATTCTTAACTTATTTTCATCATCGAATCACTGACTCGTGTTGTAAACTTCACCTGAATCAAGATTTGTCACATGAAACCCATTTTTCTTTTCTCAAAACATGGAAATTTAGAGCAAGATCGAGTTTAACCCATTGACACTTATGTGTAACATGATCTAAGACGTACCTACGAAAAGTCAAAATTTTGGAGAAACCAAGAAAGTAAACACAATGCGCAGTAAATTTTTAAAATCATCTTTTCCAAAAAACAAGCTCCAGTGAAAGAAGACTAATTAAAGAACTTATTTTTGTCAAAAAAAGCGATAGGTGCATGTTTCGTTTTCTCTCAAAAATCAAGATAAAAGATAAAACTCGCTAAATATTTTTGCATGTGTGCAAATGAGCCTGTGGATCATATTTCAAACGGGAATATGCAAATTTGTCCGTGAGTGAAATGTCAAGTTCCATGGAATCAATTAATAAGGAAGCAATACTAAAATGGCCAAGAAATACTTTGGGACGACAGATTTATTCAAAACAGTTTTTTGATTTTCTGTTATAAGCAACAAACGTATGAATTTCTTACGTGTAAAAAGCCCACGCAGTAAAATTCATCATGCTTAGATCCTTGTTTACTTGCCTTCATGGCAAGAAATTGCGCAGCGTTACGTTGAAAATTCTGAAAAACTTTGATTTGACGCAAAATTCTCTATTAAACAATACTTTCTGAACACATTGTTGCTCGAACATAATATTTAATGGGCCATCGAATCGTCAAACTGTCGCTAGGCCCTGCTAGAAGTCCGTACAGTGAAAGCATTTGTCTTGGGAAGAACTTTTTACATAAGCCGTCTTTTTGCTTGAAGTCAGCGTGCAGTGAAAGCATTTGGCTAGGAAGAACTTTTTACATAGGCTGTCTTTTTGCTTGAAGTCAGCGTATGGCGAAAGCATTTGTGCTAGGAAGAACTTTTTACATAAGCCGTATTTTTTGCTACCATTCTTTCAATGTGCGGAGCAACTTCTAAAACTAAAGGCTTTCTTGCTTAACCTCTTCGGTTGCCTAACAACTCTTTCCGTGCTACTGTGCCATATCGCACGACTTTAACACGCTACAAAGCGTGTCATTTAACATGCTGTTGAAAATAAAAGATTGAGCGTGTTAAGACATGAAAAACAAAAGCTACTGTGACACTCTCTGTTTCCTTGTTAATAAATGCGCATATGCGTGTCACATATCACGCTTAGCGTGGAGTGTCATCGCACGCGTGCCCGTGTTATCACCATTATGCTGGAAATCCTGTGGAGGGTCACAATTGGTTTTAATACTCAATTACAAAACTACTAACAGTAACCAATGGAATTTACCCCTTGTAGTACAATGTACCTCTTCTTACCACCTAAAATTGCTTGGAATTCTTCAAAGCTTAAGTGGTATAGGAATTGCTGATTTGTTTGAAAATCTCTTTTATCTATCATGCTTGAAATAAGGGAGAGACTGTGCATGGTGCTTTACAAAGCAATGGCAAACATAATTATTTGAAAGGGGTAACAAATATTGCTATGTACAATGTAACAACTAGATATTAAAAAAAAAAACATTGGATAATTATGGGAGAACATTGGGACGGTACAAAACGTGGACCCCCCTTCTGGACTCCCTAACTAGATTAACAAAGGAAGAAAACAAATACCTGGTGCGACTTTGGAGGTCATCATTAAATTAGCATTTCATGCCACAACCATTTGCTTTAATCTTCAAAAAGTGCTACTAGAAATGTTAATTCTCCCATGTGCTATCGTGCGTGCCATTTTTTTAATAAGTTAGAGTGGGGAACTCGGCACAAGGCTACAAAACTTCTGGTGTTTCCTCTGATCGGCCGCTCCGATCAGATTTTTCCGCCATTTTTTATTGCATCACCTCATGTCCTTGACTACCACCGCTGACCAAAAAAATTGTGCTCATCCATACACAGAGCTCTATGGTGGAATGTTGAAGGTAGGTGTGTGATTTTTTCACATTTTGTATGCAATCTCGACATTCCTGAAGCCATCGATAAACAATCACAGCATTTTCTTGCCAAACAATCACACACCCTACATGTACCTTCAACATTCTACCATAGAGCTCCGTGTATGGTGACCACAATTTTTTTTGGTCAGCGGCGGTAGCCAAGGACACGAAATGATGCAATCAAAATGGCAGAATAATCTGGTCAGTCGTTCGGAGGAAAAGACCGGAAGTTTTGTAGCCTTGTGCTGAGGTCCCCACTCTAACTTAGAAACAAAATGGATTCCACGATAGCACACGGGAGAATTAACATTTCTAGTAGCACTTTTTGAAGATTCAGGCAAAAAAATTAATGTTTGTAGCATGAAATGCCACTTTGATGACGACCTCCTAAGTCACACCAGGTATTTATTGTTTTCATCCTTTCTTAATCTAGTTAGGGGGTCCAAAAGGGGGGGTCCACGTTTTGTACTGTCCCAAGAACATTACATGTAGTTTGCCAATGGTTAACTGACACTTGTCAAACCATTGAGCAACAAATCACCAATACATTGACTACTATCAGACGTTTAATCAACCACAGCTGCATGAACCTACAGATAACCTGTTCCAAAAATTGACATGCAATGAACCTAAAACTTATTATATTTGCTTAAACTTTATAAGTTTGCTACTGCACCTTGATAGCTGAGCTAACAAGCAGAGGAAACACCAGCTTTGCCCAAGTGTCAACTGTCTTGATCATTTCATTCTTTGGAAGCTGTTGTAGAAGCCTACATTAAAGCGATACTCAGGGTTAGGGAAAGAATCATTGGAAGTGCTCCTGAGGTTCAACTCTCTTTCATTCATCCCTTTTTAAATTATAGTTTCTTTTTTTTACTTGTTATACTGGCATAATTTAAGGGATACAATATTTGTTTATCTAGATGTGCCTCTCTCCTCTCCTCTCCTTCCTATGTACAATGTGACTTAAATTAATTGGTGTAATTTTGTATTGTAATTTTTCTTTCCTTGAAAGTATTTTATCTTTTACTTTATGTTTCACCTTGTATGTAATATTATTTCTGCTAAGGTTTGGAGAAATAAATAAATGAAAAAAATTAAATGAATGATTCATCCCATTCAGTGACCTCAAACAGGCTTCAACCATGACCTCTCAACCCTGAAATCAGTGTTCTAGTCATTAACCCACTAACTCCCCAGAGCAATCAAGACAGAATTTCTCCTTACAATATCAATCCAAAATCAAGCAGACAAATGATGAAAATAGAGAAAAATATCAACTAAGGATTATACGTTGATCCAATACTAATTTCTCCAAAGTAACATCATAAGTATTATATAGCAGACAGTAAGGAGAATCACTAATGAGATCTTGGGAGTGAAAGGGTTACCATAATTTCCGGCTGTTTACCTGTGGGTAATCTGTTGATTTTTCCTTAAACACGTGCCACTGTGGGTAATAGGGAGGTACGGGTTATGTGACAATTTTGAAATCTACTGGCAGTTGAATTGAAAAAAATTCTCACCTACCTGCATTTCCACTTCTCAGATGAATTTTATTGTATTGAGAGTGCCACAAAGTGGCAAGAAAACATGATACCGACTCTAGTTTATTTCACGCACAATTAGTTGCGTGACGAACAAATTACTATCGGCACGCGTGTAAACAAAACCTTGATGGTGACAAAAATAAACTGAGGATAACCAGCCCATCAGTAACAAATTTCCAGTGAACACTAGCTTCAGCTGAAGAGAATTTTCCCGTTTAAGGTGTAGGGTCTTAGCATGCAGAATGTTTTTTTTTGTTTTTCATTTTTCTCATTCAATCAATTATTAGGGTGTCCTTTTGTGTTGTCGCTGTTTCTCGTCGTTTGTTAGTATTTTTTTTCGCTGGTTAGTTAGCTTCTGATGTTTCTACGTCACGTGTCTTCAATAATTAGTTTCTTTCGTAATATAGGTGCTAATTGCACTTTAAGTCAGCTAGTCGTTTTCGCATATATAAATTAGTTTTTCTCAAGTTCAGAGTTTAGTCTTTTGTTAGTCATACAGTAGTTCGCTTTGAGCAGGTACTCCAGTTTATCTTATTTTCGCCTTTTGGCAGTTTATATTCGTCCAGCAGTTTCATAGAAATCGTAACAATGTAAGTATTGTCATTTCAAGTTTGTTCAGTTCGTTCAGTGTATTTCTTTCTTGTCACTTTTATTGGTCAATTGTTGTAATTTTGTATTCATTTAGTGTTTTAAGTTTCAACCCACACACCATCAACATCATTCGTACCGAATAAATACGTCTTTATCATTGTGGTGTTGTGAGGTTACGATTACTGCAGTTACATAAGGGACTTGTTAGGCCCAGTGGAACCAGAGATATAAATTTTTTTGAGAAATCAACATGGCACTGAACGATTGTTCGCACAAAATGTGGCCACGAATTCGCATTCTGTCAAGTATGCAACGTTGTGAATTCTAGAGCACATTTGTACAAATTTCCTTTGTTTTTAAGGTGTGGGTTATCCATCAGTGCAGATAATCTGTTGACCTTTTTTTCGCTGCATGCAAATAATCGGCCGGTGCGGGTAATCAGCTGTGCGGGTAAACGGCCGAAAATTACACTTGTAAAGAATTTGCTAATAAAAAGATATTGCGAGAGAAGGACAGAACTGTATTTTGTACATGAGGGAGAAACCAGAGACCATGAGGTTTTTTAAGGAGTGTGTTTAATTCACCAAACTAGAGAGTGACCCTCTGTGTTTAGTGTATTGCCTCTACGCTACGATTTGTGGATTAGTGTTAAAAATAGTCCAGTGTTGGCTGCAAGATATTTTTTAAAAATTAATACTTAATCAAAATGGGATCAGCAACTAGTTTGACTGTGTCAAAAACTCTGATCTGTGACTGACTTTTTCAGCAGTCGTCAGCTTACAAAAATTATATGTAATACATTGTACCTGTCAATCACGCAAAGAGCTTCATGATCCACAGTCACAGATTGGAGATCCTTTGTGATGACTGATTCCAAGGTAATAAGAATGGATTCCAACTAAAGAGAAAACAAACGGCCCAGCTAATTGGTAATGTTTCCATTCAGTGTAAGTCATACAAGAAATCTTAAGGGGTTAACATCTTATCTAAAAGGTGTGACATTCAATAATACTGATACCTTAGTGTTTATTATCGCACTATCCAAATTCTGTTTTGCAAGGCACCATAATGCTCGAGTACAAATTCCTTTGTCTTCAGACTCCTTTATTTGTGACAGAAGACCTGCAAGAGATTGATAGGATTAGTGCTGAGATAATGATAACACCAAATTTAGTCAAGGAAATTGAAGCTGAAGCAATTTTAGCGAGGATAGAAGCTATTCAGTGTCACAATTTCACTTGACAAAAAACCTACAATAGGTTGTTTACAATAAATGTTGAAATTCTTATAAAAACAAACTCAATTAAGTAAATACACACCAACTCAATTGGGGGTAACTGGGTCTTTATTGCCTAAGACCATATGCGATGCTCCCCATGATAGGGAGGTAAATAGAAGGAAAAAAGAAAATTTTACAGATTGCACTAAGTACAAACAACGTTAATCGCTCGCTGATTGCCAAGAGAATGCTGACAAATATGCCAACTGTTCACTTATACCCGCCGGGCGTGGCATAGAATTTCTGCTGCGGTATTTAATTGTGATAAAAAAGTCTATCACCCACGCAATTGAGGTTTAAGGTAATCTTAACAAGGTTATAACCCAATAATACAGCAGTTGCCACTATCATACGAGGATTTAGTTAGAGCACACTGCCATTGTGCTTTCACTCATTTTCCTATCCTTTACATCTGTTTTATAATATCATTAGCACAGTTGATCAAGGAGGCACTTAGTGCAAAACTTACCTTGAATGAGAACTTGACCATCTGACAGGCAAATTGAACTGTAAAAAGACATTTAAGTTATTTCTGAATTGCTGCAATCATCAAAGACCTTACTTTAACCAATTGAGTGAACAAATATTCAAAATGACATGATAAGAACCAGTAAAATTCATGACTTCTGGGTCCAGTTAAAATGCATAACATAGAAGTCTCTGAGACTCATTGCAAAGGCTGGAGAGATTTTAACATTGCATGTCAAGTTTAAGAGTCCCATGATAATTCAATGTACCATTTGCCATCTTAAAGTGTCCTAGCCACATCTTAAGTCCTTGACAGAGGTAGTGCACAATGTATAAAGTGGAAACCTACAGCTGTAGAGAGAAACTGCTAAAGTTTGCCAGTTGTTTGTTCTAAGATGTAACCCTATACTCTTATAAGTAAAACTGGTAACTAAAAAGATAACTACTTTTACCTGGCTATTTGCTCTTGATAGAGACAGTGACCCAGTGCTTGAAGTGATGCTTGACACAGATCTGACTTATCAGACTGAATATCTCTCTGTAGAAAATAAGCAACAGAAATTGTCACAATAAACAAATTGTTATATTAACACATAAGAATTAGCATGTCATGCATAATGACTGTTTCATTCATAATGTTTTTTCACAAGCTTTAATGTCCAAGCTACTGGGTCATCAAAATAGTGCAGTAAAATCGAGATGCTCACAAAACAACATTGCCAAAGCAGGTCTGTGAATGTAGCTCTATGATTGAAAAAGGCCCAGACTTTTAGATTGCTTTACAAATGTACACGAGGAGAAACTGATTATCCATTCTTATCAGCAGCATACAGTGCAAGTTATTTGTTAATGCTTCTCCTTCAATTCCTTTTCTAACATTAGGAAAAGAAACACTGTATAAAGTGGTCAACAACAACCAATGCAACCTCAACTTACCCGAAAGATCACGATAACTCTTTCAATAAGATTAAGCAGCTCCCTGACAAATACATCTTCCTCCTCTCTTAAGCGCCTGGAAGGAAATTTCATCACAGACAAATGACAGCTTGAAGCAAAATCTAGAAATACACTCCTGTTTGAATCGTGCTGCCTTGTAGCTGGATATACATGAATTGAAGCGAACTGGATTCTCGCGTGATACACTAGAATCATTATAGACATCACCTTTGTTTCCTCTCATAAACTGTTTGCTAATCATTGATTGTGGGCAAAAAAAATTTCGAACAGAGGGTGGTGAACCAGTATCCTCGAGACTGACTATTCACAATAAACATGGAAAGTGTCAAGCTTCAAACGTCAACATACTTTCTTTCTTACTTGATATTGATAGCATGGAGAGGGTGATCGCCAATCATAAACCCACTTCTACCAGCTAATACCAAAATTTGAATTTAACACGTAAACCTACTTCAAACCAGTTTTCGTTCGCGACTTACTCTGTCATTCTAAGGTAAGCATCGACTTGATCATCACTCGCCGCCATGTTGTCTTCGAGAATGAGAAGAGGTTCGAAAAGCCCTTCGCATTCTGGTATAGTTACCATTTTTCCCTCTCAGGTGTTATTTCAAAGATCAAATCTCTAAGTCCTGCAGCAAAAGCAATTATACAATTAAGAGGAGCCAGGCTCGATCGCAAACCTACTCAAGTTGAGATCATTAGTGGTTTTGCATGCGTCCATGTTCGACGCGTGTATTCCAACGACCTCAGCCTCCTCAGCTCATTTGCGATTACACGAAAGTCTCATGCCAACATGAAATTCAAGTGTTGATCTCCGTACCTTATCAATGACTTTACCTAATAAGATTTCACTCATAGAAAAAAGTCATCAAAGGCTTCTAGTAGCTCGTTATCTATGGATCACAAGTATCAGATAGGTTCTGCCGCGAAGGTTTCTCTGCAAATCGCGCCAAAGTTATGATGCGACCCTCTGATTGGCTCCTAGTTCTTACCCAGAGCTTCTCGGTACGGCCCATTGCTCAGAGTCCTGGACCCCACATGAAACCACGGTTCCGGCACTGCGGTCGTTATGGGTACCTTCATATTTTAAGGGCCAGTTTGTATAACATTGATCACAGAAGCCACTTGGTTACTGGGGTAAAATAAAAAAACTATCACTTTTTTTGACAGAGGTCAAAGCAGAAGGGTAAATCAATTACATACGCGTAATAAATACGCTTTCTGTTCCCGCCTTTTCCTTTTCTCTGCTTTTTCTAATTTTTCTTCGACTTCTTCCGTAAATACGTTCTGTAGGAAAGTGGTTGTTTCATATAATTTGCTTAGCGCGGGAATTAAATCGGCACCAGCCAAAATTGATCCCTTTGCGCATTCCCGACGTTTGACAGAGTTGTTAATCTAATGGACTTACCCCATTAACTGTTACAACTAATTCCCCCCTCAACGGACATCATTTCTCATTACTGGACATTTCACCCTCTCACTGGACATCAATCGCCGTCATTAAGCATCATTAGACATTATCATTATCCTCCATCATTAGCCAACATTTTCCAGGGTCACGAGGTATCATTGGCCATGACCAAACATCAGCCAATGTCATTAGTCATCCTTCATCATTAGGTATATAATTATATCATTCTCAGCATGCTCTCATTAGACATTCGCTAACACTAATCAAGCAATATTCACTGTCACTGGACACGTTTCCGCGTTGTTCCTCTTTCACTCATGCCCATTACGCTTAGGTGTTATGTAGGGCAATTATTCTGGCAAGTAAAAAACCTACCTCAAGGATACAGGAACAAGTAAATCAACATCTGCGCGAACCGGACTTTGATAGTCCATGCCAAGGTTCTCATTGTTTGCTTTCTGCCAATCTACTAATTGTATCTTTAAATGTAATTAACAATTATTCCACGAGCGCGCGTTGGATATGAGATGATAGATAGCCAACGAGGCGCGTAGCGCCGAGTTGGCTATAATCATCTCATATCCAACAAGCGCGAGTGGAATAATTGTTTTATTAAAAACGTTGAATTAAATTATTAAATTTTATTAAATTTTTAGCTCCCTTTTAATTTTAAGCTGACACGTACGCTTACCATATTTGTAGATTATGGTATATTGGCTGATATACCATAATGGCTAGGCCAATAAAAAGTCTTGAATTGCGTTATCCAATGATCTAGTTTTTAATAATAACGGTTATACCGAGTTTCGCCCATAACAAGTTTTGCCTACATCGTTTCGCCCAGAACGAGAATGGTTTCGCCCAGAAGTAAAAGGGATCGAATCTAGTCGGGTAATTTGTATAGGTAATCGCATGGGGCCGAGTAAAATCACGCGTGTTTTACGAGGAACCATGTGATTACTTGTTTATAATATAAGGGGCAAAATGTTTTTTTACTGATCTCGCGCAAAACGGGACGCCATTGTTACAAAACAAACAGAAATTTCTTTACCTTGGCAGCCGTTGCTAAGCGATTTTCAGCCAATCATTTTCAAGTAATTTTGCCCGGGGCAATTACAAAAATTAAGAAAAACTGCCCTCTGTCTTGACCAATCGCAATTTAGTAATTTTGCCCCTTATATGATAAGGTTATAAATTGACCACCGTAACGCTCGAAACGTCAGCTTTGTAACTCGTTACGGTGGCCAATTTACAATTTCAACTTATGAAGGTGTAGTCTGATCGTCCGGGTGAGTGTAGTCCTGAGAAGGACTGTTGTCGGTGGTAGTGACTGACGTTTCGACAACCTGTGCGGAAGTCATCATCAGAGTCAAGTGAATGATTGTTGTCAGTAGAATGTTCTTATTCCAGTTCATGTTCTTATTCCAACAGGTTGTCAAAACAATTGCGCGTGGAACATAGAAAATAGTTTCGTCCATAAGTAGGCCTAGAGTGTAACTCGAAAAACTTACGTACGTATGTTTTTCGTACACGTCTCACGTACGTAAGCTCAACCCAAACGTTGAGCTTACGTACGTGAGGCGTGAGTAGTCCAGTGGTCAGTGCGCTGGACTCTGGGTTAAACGGCCCGGGTTCAAGTCCTGGCTGGGGCTTAACGTTGTGTCCTTAAGCAAGACACTTCACTCACATTGTTTCGTCTTCTCGGATAGGACGTAAAGCCGGAGGTCCCGTCTCTTAAAGGGTAAGGGGTAAAAGACGTTAATTTCCCACACACGAAATTACTGTGTGCTGGATGTCCTCCCCTGGGGTGGGTTGGGTGGGAAAACAGCAGGTCCACATCAGCTTATACAGTTGCCAATAAATCCAACCTGCTTGAACAAATAAACATGATGATGATGATGAAACATGCGTAAGCCCAGAACGAACGTTGAATGCCTTGAATAACGTGACTTTTCCTGACGCCATAAAAATGCTGAAGCGAACAAGTTGTCTTTTTTACTGAGAATCAAGCAGGGACTGGGAGAGGTAATTCAAGCACGAAATACAAAAGAGCCGTTTAAAAATCTTTATCGAAAGAGTATGAATATGATTTTGGTTTTATCTGCAGCACTTACTCTCTCGAGAAGGTCGCGTTTCAGTGTTTCGTGTTGAAGCAAATTGATCGCTGTTGAAAGCGTTAATTTTTCTGACTCCGGCAAAGCGTGCGGTTGAAAGTTCTAAGAACCTTTAAGGAACATTCTAAGTGTCAAAGAACCTTCTAGTTCCCAAACTAGAAGGTTCGTTGACACGTTAATAAAGTTTCCATCTATCTATCTTATTAAAAGAAAGTTTCTGTCTTGCAAAAATCTCACCCTTGCACTTGAAAAGAAAACTGAACTTTACTCGGAAAGGTGCGAAGTTGGCACAAATTATTGTTTCTAAAGTGAAGTCAAATGTAATTTAAATACGAATAGCAGCAATGCATAATTACAATGTGTTCCGACAATCAAATAAGTTTGAGTCTATTTCAGTGGAAAGAAAGTTTGCTCTGGTTTGGTTATATTCCCCGATAATCGAGGCAAAGTAAGCTCACCGTCTTTTCTTCAGTAGAGGCCGCCTTTGAATAGAAGCTGCAGAAATTTCATGAAAAGAAAAAAGAGAAGCCGCCCTTGAATAGGTGGTTTGCACGTTACGTCATGGCCGCCATGTTCGTGGACGTAAACAATGGGTATTTCTTTAGCTTCTTTTGATCGTCCAGCAGCATTTGTTCCTTTCACCATTGTTACCCGTATCTCTAGAGATTGGTTGCAAACCACCTATAGAAGCCGCAATATAAAGGAGATAAAATTATCTAATAGCGCTCAACTTAAATTTTAAGTCGTTGTTCTTCCTTTTCTCTGCCATGACTTTCAAAATCCTGATTTTTGAGTGAGATTTCTGGTTTCCTCGGGCTTGATTTTTCATTTTTAAAGGTGTTTTCTATTCTAATTGTTGCATTCCGATTGCTATTTCCGATAGACGTCACGATAGACACAATTGACCACTTCACACATGAATATGGCTATCAAAATATAGATGCCGCCCTTGAATAGAAGCCGCATTACTTTCCTTTTGAAAAAAAAAAAAAAAATAGAAACCACGGCTTCTATTCAAGAAAAGACGGTTTGTATTTCTTACGACTCTCGACCTTTCTTGTCAGAAATAATTCTAGTCGGATTTGAGATTCTTATTCTGTGTACCCAGTTCTTTCAATTATGAATAAAGGCTCAAAGTTTCTAAAGAAACTCGCCATTCGCTCTGACGAAGGTTTAAAAGTCAAAGGTTTAAAAGTTTCTAAAAAAACTCCACTCGCTGACGAAGGGCTAACGCTCGAAACGTCAGCTTTTTTACTCGTTACGGTGGCCAATTTAGAACCTCAACTTATAGTTGATATAACCAAATAATCTTTCAGTTATGGTCTGGGTCTAGGTCTGGGCGAAACGCGTTTGGGTTTGGGCGAAACTCGTTATGGGCGAAACCCGCGGCTTCCGTAATAATACAGTACACAACGTGAGAGCCAGTTCTAATTCTGGGCTCAAGGCTGCGTGACCTTCCGACGGTGCATGGAGCTGAAAGTTTTACGCGAACTCAGTGACCGCTATTTTGGCGTTAGCCATGAATTCACTGCGAGACTAATGATTCTTCCGATTTGATCAGGACACGCGATCAAACCCATGAATGCTTCTGGCCGTGTTCACCGTATTTCTGAGTTTCGCAGTAAAAATGACGAAGGTTTACTTACACACACGCATACAATAATCTAAACGATTGGGAAGAATGGGGAACTGATTAATAAAAGACCCCATCTTTACAGTAATAATCAAACAGCAAGTCATGTCATAACCTTAACATATATAATATGCAATTTATTTCAACTCCTCAACTCCTAAATAAACGCCACAAACCCTAGGTTGAGAGTTACAGTCACTTACAAAATCTTCGTAAAGATTGATGGAAACACTACACTAATTGTTTGCGACCACCAAGAGTGGACAACATAGAGGAAAAAGTAGTTTTACAGCGCTTTCAATAAGAATTTAAATAGGTGGCTACCTCAGTACAGCACCCGCCGGAGAGCGACTTGCGTGCGACCTGAGCGTATAATGTGACCGCGACTTGAGCGCGGTGAAATATACCCGGCGAATCGCAACAGAATACCCGCCGGAGCTCCAGCAGGTGCCGGGTCTTACTGAAAGCAATGAAAGGTTTAACTGAAACCAGAAATGGAAGTTATTATAACCTTAACCGTAGTTAAGGATAACCATAGCGAACAAAAATTAGAAAGGAGGAACCAGTTAAACTTGCTCCTTTCTGTAGACGCAGACCACAGTGAGTCTACCCTTTCGCTACGGTAGAGTCCGTATCTTTTCTTTTCCGATAGTCCATAAACGTTTGTTTAGTTATTAAAACTAATTCGAGTTGTTTTTTTAAGCAAGAACAAGTCTTAAGAAAAATAAAGACATTATAATTACTGATTGGCAAAATAAGCATGTTCTCTCGATTTGTTTGACAAAACCAAATATTTAAGTGGTCAATATTCTATATGTATTCTATATTTTGCTACATGAAATTCTAATACCCTACGTCAACGTAGCTTGCAGCAATAATAGTTTGGATTAGTATATACAAAAACAGAGGATATCGTTTAAGGTTCGCTCTGATTGGCTACTCTAACTCGGAGTATCCTTTCCTATTCATCTCCGAGTAACTCTCGGGGGGATTTGCGTCTCAAAACGTCGCAATCATTACAGGAATAAATGAGTTAAAATCATATGTTTGTGCTATATTGTCTCACTGTTTTGGTATACACTAAAACAACTACTCACCTCAGTGTCGATGGCTAGCAGTGGATATCCACAACTAGCTGTACCTTCACTTGGGTAAATAGTTGTCAAATATGCTTGAGGTACTGGTTGGCTTGCGCTAAAGGCGCGCATGTTGAATACACCCTACCAATTACAGTTACATGAGGGAATGTAAAAAGATTACACTGAGCAATATATCAACAACTTATTACTTGCAAGTTATAGCCAGCAAATTGATTTACGACATACTTTACAGTCTGATCAAACCATCTATCAATAAAAATTTGGGCAAATCTGCAAGTCACGGGCTCAAACAAATTGCATTATCATTCATGGCTGAAGAATCAATATTAGCTTAACTGTAAGTATATTTGTGCCATTATGTAACCCGAGCGATATTTTAATACATATAACACTTTACACCACAAAATTAACTTCATTCGAGACTACGTGTACATTCCCTTCCTATCGTCAGATTGTAGTGTTTCGGACCCATACGGTGAGAAGTGGAGGAGGGGGCAACTCCAAAACAGGGGAATATCAGAGGAGAAAATACGGTGAGAAGTGGAGGAGGGGACAACTCCAAAACAGGGGAATATCAGAGGAGAAAATAAAGAAAGTATATGCGGCTTCACACTTTGTCATGAAATAACCGTTGAACTCCCAAGATCTGATTAATAATTCTCCCTTCTAGTTGTCACACATTTCCTTGTAAATGAGATAAGAGAGTTTAGTTTTAGATCAAAATAACGTTTCTTATCTGATAAGTTTCAGTATATTGATCACCAGCTTACTAGATAAACTATGGATATGATAGGGAAAAGTTGTACATGTTAATCACTTTTGGGTGTCAATGGGTTAAAGCCATAATTGGTCGTAATTCTCTCTCACACAAACAACACAAGTGAATTGTGCCTTTTCGTGCATGCTACCTCAGATGCCAAATAGCCTATCTGCCTCCAAGCAGCGAAAGAGCAACATAATGGCTTTCTGCCTTGCTCCTGATATCTTAGAGGTTAATAATACAATAAATGAGATAGCTGTGGTCAAAAAAAAAAAAAATAAATAACTATAAAATGGCAAAAAAGTTTAGTTCATTAATGGGATTGAGGGGGTGAAAACAATACTACATTTTGTGTCTGAAAGAAATCTAACAATATTCAAAAACAAAAAAGAAAACAATGGAATTGGCTTATTTCCTAGAACTTGCCTCAAGGAAAGCCCCTGACCTCCTTGCCTCACATTTCATTGAATGGTTTAAATATATAACTACCATTAATAATGTATTTTTTCACCGGGATGATACACCATATTTACACAAACAGGTTTATGGTTCCAGGTATAGATATACCATGCTTCCATCACCCATCTTTTTATTTTAAATTATTTTATGGCCATTTGTTTTGTCAGCTGGGTTAAAAAAGGGAAGTTTTTCATCTAACCTTTGCAATGTAATAGCTGTGCTTTCTTGCCAATTTATTTCTGACTGCCACCAATACACAGGCAGGAGACCAACTTCATGTATTTTGTTAATCAATATACCTACTAACTGCTAAGGCGTGATATTTTTTCTTAGAGGTAGGGATCATCTTTAAAGCTGTCAGGGTTGTTCCAAATTTACAAGGATGTTCAGGAGAGTTGTGACAACCTTACCTTCAGAGGTCTCCCTTCTAAAATGACTTTTTTCAGGGGGAGCAAAATCAATCACAAGTACTTCTCTCCTTTCTGAATGACTCAAACTTTTAAAATATACTTCACTTATTTGTAGGAATGAGTCGGACAAGGCTGCAAAAGCTCGTCTTTTTCCTTGGCAGGGGCGAGAAATTCATCAGCAGCCATACGATGGCATGAAATTGTATTTCTGATCTTAAAGCCAGAGAATCACATTTCAGGTGGAAGGGTTGGCAGGTAAACATTGAACACTGCACAAAATTTTGTGTAGAAGATGTTGCATGTGTAGTCAGATGGTGGACAGACAAAAGTATAAGTAAACAAAGAGGATACAGGTTGTAACCTGGGTTATCTTTGTTACTATATAACTGCTCTTTGAACTCCAATCTGTACAGCCATCACACCCATGCTTCAGAATCATTTCTAGAAGCACTGGCATTTGATGATGTCTGGCCTCTCTCAGTTTCCTCCTCAGCTGGGCTGTTTGAAGACTGCTGTGGACGTGCTCTCTGCAGTAATGGCACATTAACTCCTCGAACTCCACTGGTGTTTTCAGTTGTGTAGCATTCCACAACCACATTTTGATTCAGTGCTGCCCATCGTTTGGAATACTGTTTAAAATGCTTTAAACTATCAAAGTACAAGCCACCAACAGCTAAAGCAATGAATAAACCGTTCACCATGTAGGCAAACTTTACTTCCTCTGTTGTACGTTCAGCAATTGCAGATGGGGTAGTACTGACACGAGACCAAATGATCCATGTGACAGAAGTCAAAAGCATTGTTGCAAATGCAATGAAAAGTCCTATGTGTAGCCATCCCTTTGTACTCACTTCAGGAAAAGACCACTGCAGAAACAGGAGTAAAAAAAGATTAATTATTCCAAAAAAATCCTCTTCAATTTTCAAATGACTCGAAGATTGCTATAAGCCATCAGTATTTTAAATTCCCTTGCAATCCATGACTTATGGTTACCATAATGAGTAAAAGCGTGAGATTATAACCTTTTATCGCCTTTGAGTGACAAGCATCTAAGTTCCCCTTACAGTGTTACCCCTGAATCATGCTTTCAGGTCACATGAATAGAGGAGACGATCATCAGCTATAGAAGCTCTTGATTGTTAAACAAATTCTCCTTGTCAGCTCCTTAGGAAATGTCTCGAGAACAGTAAGGGGAATATGAATACTGATGAAGGGTGTAAAGGGTTAGAGCAGAATTCCAAACAACACCCTGTAGATTAGAAATTTTACAACTAGCATAATTGGCCTGCAGGGATCATGCTACTATATTTGATAGGATCTTCACTAAATAAATTGAAGGCTTAGTTGTAAATTTAGAAGGATATTTTTTCATCAAGTCATGAGTGTGGGACAAAGAAAAAAATTCTAAGTCCCCGGGCATGAGGAATCAAGCCTCAGACCTTCGGATTCCTTGCCCTGATGCTCTCCCAATGTCATGTTTTGTAAAGAATAAGAAAGATGGTAAGTTTTGAGCTCTGCAAATACAGAAGGATGTTTTTTCATCTAGTCACAACTGTGGGACAAAGAAAAAATTCTGAACTTTTTCTTTGTCTCACGCTCAAATATTTCTTTACTGAGCTCAAAACTTACCATCTTCCTTATTCTTTAGTAATGTTAACTGTTGGTCAGTCATTGTTGTTCTGCACTTCAAAAACTCGTTGGGGTGTTACCACAGTATGTCCTCAGGCTAACTACTACCCCTTACAAAACTAAGGTAGGGGATATCTGAGAACACTTGGTTTCAGCTTAATACTAACAATTTTTCATTTTCTCTGTTCATCTGGGGTGACAGCTGCGCTAAAACTACTAACATTTCAATGCAACTCCCTTTCACTCCCAATATTGCCATTAAAATTATCCTAACTGTACACAAAACAATCATGAGACTTATAAAGTTTGTTATGGGAATTTGGTGTGCAATCATATGGTTTAACAGTAACAAACAATGAAAAGTTTACTGTACCCTCCAAAAGCACTTCACGCTTTCCTTCCTTGTCTTGAATTTAAACTTGCATAACTCACAACTCTGATGTCCAGATTTTGAAACCCAGTTTAGTATACAACTCTGATGAGCATACTTTACAGTTCCAGTGCATTTACAAGGTCGTATGAGCTCTTCATCTTCACTGCCACCATGACAAATACGGCACATTAATCCAGAACTCTCCCTTAGATCTGTAACTTTGCTAAGTGATGAAGAAATGCTAGGATCTCTCACACTTTTCTTACAAGGCTTGGTTGTAACCCCAACACTTTCTATCACTGACACAGAATTACACTTTCGTACTGTTTCGAAGTTATGGTTTTTATCCCCTGGCAACAACTGAGATTCCTCATTTGCACTGTTTGAACAGAATGAATTCAACATTTGCAAGCTTTGTGACTTGAATTTCATTTCACCCATTCGATCATCACAGCTGCTCTCCTGGATCACTGGCCCCTGTTGTGAGCAGAAAAAGCAGAAATCTGCTGAACCTGTACCATTTTCTTTGTCCACCAAATAATGCGAAGGGCAGGTATAACTTGAAGCTTGCTCACAATGATTGCGAGAAGCATCCAATTCCTTTACTTCTGGTACTTCTGATACTTCACACTCTGAGTCTGCTGACAACAGTAGTGGCTCACTTGCCATGCCGAGCTTTTTGCTGTAAAAGGAATATGGCTGACTAACTTTACTGCCACTAGTGTTGTCCTTCTTGTTCAAAACTGGTAAACTTTTGGAGAACAACTAAAACCACAATTGAAACAAAATAATTCATAAGAAACCAAATAGATTTTGAAAACCACCAAATAAATAGGTATATGAAATAATGAAAGGGCAAGGTGCAATGAAGAGTAAAGTGAATCTTTCTCATGCAGAAAACAGTGACTCACGCACTGAAGACCTACATCTTTTGATTCTAATTGTCCATTTTACAGTTGTGTGTTTGATACCCTGACAAGGGACAGTTTCCTTTGCTGGTGTTCCAGACATCATGTATGTAAAAGGGAAAACCTTAAATCTCTGTTCTCATGTTGTGTGAAAGGTTTCAGGGAAATCTTGATGTTTTAACAAATTGAAGAAAAAAATTGTGGGTCATGTATATTTCATGTTTGGCCTTCTGTTAAATTCAGGTAGCACATAAAAATTTTGGCCTAAATCACACATCAGGTAGAAATTCCCTTCGCCACCCTCAAATAGACTTTGTTAACTCAATTCAGACTACTATGCTAAACCTCCCAACTCAAATATGATTTCCAATTAGGGGAAAACATGTCACATGCTATGGGTGACAGCCCATCAAATCCATAGCTAATATAACTGTCGACTTGCACGTGCTCAGCTTGTTTACCTTGAAACAGCAACAAATTGCATGGCCAACTGGCATTAAGGAAATAACATTTTTGAAGTCACAATGAACTTTCTAATCAATTGTTTCATTTTTGACTTGGGAGGTAGAGCAAAACACTTGATGACATGCCCTAGCTATGAGAGACAATGAGTTTTGTTTATCTGAGATGCTAAATGTTCCCCAAGGCAAAACCTAGGTGCTCATGGGGAGTCTGAGGGAAACAAAACTAATTGTTTCCCTTGTTAACACACAAGCTGGAATCTGATATGCATCATGGGGGGTATATTGTTGATGCAGCATTTGAACTGAGTCTAAATCAGGCTATGACTGCTGGTTTTGAGAACCATTTTTACAACCCTCTAGCATTCACATTGATAGAAATCACTGGCCCAGATGAATGTTTCCATACCAGCCCTGCCGGTTTTTAATTGAAAGTGCTTGTTAACTAAATTTGATTATTTTCACTTTCCTAATGTGGTCTGCAATTCCACTTGGTTTATATCATATGTGCTATGTGCATTACTAAGCCACTTAAAAACAAAAATTTCTCAAAGGTTATTAGTAAATGCAGACATATATTACACAGTTCTTAGTCAAATAATTAAGACTCATAGCCAAACGGACACCAAAAATTAAAAAATAAATGTGGTTTAAAACAAATATTATCATTTCCTGGAAGAAAATTATATAGATAGAATTAGTCACAATGTGTATATTTGACATATTCCTTTAAGTTTCTCCACAGATGTGAAAATAGTTCTGTATCCTTGATGAATAAATTTCAAGCGACTAGAGAGGGTGGAAATACAAAGATTAGACCCTCGGCCATTTGTATATAAATGTAACGCCATCTGCCATTATAGCTGATGTTCAGACTTTTAAGGAAAAAATCTACAGCTTCTGACAACTCTGAGTTAATTGTCAAAACATATATTTAGATGGTTCCTTTTTGCCCACCCTGCTTGGACTTTTTTTGATCTCATTCGAAAAGACCAGTTTCATAAACATCCGTTTGAACTCGGGGTGAAGGGACTTTTCCCTATACTCAGGAAGCGAAACTAATAATCATGTAGCGAGACAAAGTTTCTAGTCGCCAGATACAGATTCTTTACAGCAAAATATTTCCTTGAAATCTTAATGAATAGGGAAGGCGCATTGGAAGCTTATAAGCTCGACAAATGCAGCAAAATGAATCAGACATGTAACGAAAACTTGTGTTCGCATGACTGCGAACCAAATAAAATATAGAAACAGCAAATTGCTGCACAAGTAATTTTACAGAACGCATGTTTGATTCTGACTGATGTGCTCAGGCATACATCTATGGCATTTCCGCCATCTCAGTTAAAATAATCACTTCAAACTTACAGACATCGAATCCATTGTTGCCGATGGCAGCGTATAAATGTGAAAAAGCTTGTACCCAATTACCGTCAAATTCCACACAAAAGCGATCAGTACAGAGCAAGCAAGTCCTGCACTATTGTTGTGAAAATTTACTTCAAATGGTCTTTAGTATCCCCTACAAGAAAACAGAACGGAAATTTCAAGAGTGAAATGATGAATTATGGAGAAAGTTCGAAATTTGTGAGCGTTTACTCGCAGCTGCCAACGATTCGTATGTGCATTTAAGAGCATATTTCATTACAAACCCAACACAATGGTCGTTAAGTTCAGTGAGCAAACTCACTTAAACACCATTCTAAAGAAATGAGTCTAGCGAGATGTGATATGCACTTTTAAATCCCTGCTACTCACCATTTGTGTTAAACTTTAGGGCAAAAGCATACCTAGTAATTATGGCGGCTAAAAAGCGTACTTCTAGGTACAAAGACTGACATGGCGGTCAAATATTTTGAAAAGCACTGGCCTATCACGGGGTTCTCATGTGAAAGCGGTGGTTGGCAGAAATCACATGAAATTCCCGTGGATTTCGTTCTTTTAACAAGAAGAACCAAAGTTAAGTTGTACCTTACCCTTACTCCATTCGTTCAGTCTCAAAATCGCGAGCGAATCTCACATTCTCGGCTGTAATGTGATCATGCATTCGATAATGGCCCGAAACTGAGTACGTATCTTCGAAGAAGAAAAACAATCTCGCCCACTCAGTCGTTCCAACCCTCCCCTCCCCCACCGCTGGCGGTTTTCTTTTTCTTTTAATTTTTTATTCTTTTTTTTTTTTTTTTGCCATCCTGTATGTCACGCTAACTGCTAACTTAGACGGAGAGAGCTTCAAAGCATTCTCTCTCAAATGGTAGCATCCGGCACGTTTATGGCTGCTTGCAGCTGTAGAGGCTTCACAAAATCGTAAGAAAAAAGGAGAGCCCCTTCACATCTGCTCTCGTTTGGTGAAATATTTGTCGGACCGGAACAGCAAAGAGCAAGAGCGAAAACCTATCATCGACCACTGAAAGGAAAAGGATAAGCTATTTTGCCGATGAATTATTTTCAAACAAACCAGAAAGACTTGTTTGATTCTGGATGCAGCTGGCTCAAACAGATCAATTTTGATGGGGTACCTAATTTCTTTCAAGTGTCCTGTTCGTATATTTAAGCAAGAATATTATTTCCGAGTTAGAGCAATCATGGAGAACTTTTTCAAAATTAATGTCACAAGTGACAGATCAAACCTCTAAGGTCACAATGCTATTTGAATGCGGGTTGAAAAAAAATGTTTGTTATCTTGCGACTTCACTTTCGAAAATCGATAGGAAAAAATTTAAAAATAGCTGGTAGATTATTTCCTCATATCAACTATGGAAAACTTATAATTCCTTTTTCGGTTGCGTGTTTTCCATGTCTTACTGAGCATCTGCTGACATTTTCGCCATTAACTTTAAGCATTTTACTTGCGAAAATTTGCCATGTGACGCACAAAAGTACAAACAGCTCATTGTATTTTTCAAAAGGCGGGTGGACAGGAAGTTGGAGAGTGTAATATCATTGGTCAGTTGATTATTTCACAGAGGTAGGAAGATCGAAACAACTCCGACAGGTAAATTTTTTTAGATGACAGTTTGAAAATCAAATACCAGACTTATTACGTGTGTTAGTGAAACCTTTATTTAAGCGCGACGGGAATTTTAAAACGCTTAGAAGCTTGTGGGGTCGAGTGTCGTATAACTGGCTATTTTAGGAGTGAACCTGATAACATAGAAAGATAACAATAAGCTCAGACAAGAGAATATCAATAGTTTATACTTTCTTGGCTCAGACGATTACGGAAACGGTACAAATCCAAAAAAATTAAATATTACAGAGGATACAACCCCCCTGTAGGCCCTATATGTGCTCTGTATGGGCCGGCTAATGAGCCATGCGAAAAGCTTAATTTTTTTCCAAAAACGCCTCTCTCAACCCCCTTTTACCCCGCTAAATGACCAAGACAGAATTTCTCCTGATAATATCAATACAACATCAAGCAGAAAAGTGATGAGAATAAAGAAAAATTAGGGGATTATTAGAGGTAGACGGACCTCTGACGGTAACGATGAGAATGAAAGGTAAGGAGTGAAAGGGCCGACAGTTAGATGACAACGCAGTTCAATGAGGTTTTACGGGGTTTACTTCTTATTAAAAAAGAGTGCCACAGAAATCTGAAAAACAGGGCAAGGGTGTTATGCGCATCCCTCACAGAATCACTCTAATTTCCAACAATTTGCTGATATTGGCTTGATTGCTTTCAGTCCACCTTATCCATTACACAGCGTTTGGGCATGAATAGATTGTCGGCTGGTATAAATCCAACAAAAGTTGCTTGACAACACACCCAAAAGTTGCTCTAAAGTCGCTCAAAAAATTTAAAAGTTGCCACCCAAGTTTAAAAATAGTTGCTTATTTTTGAGAGTCATTTTGTTCCAGATTAACATGACGTTGTATGTGTAATTTAACATCATTTGTTGTGATTAATATAATCTCAACGTAACTAATAATAGAAAGTATTTTCTAATGACGCTTTGGATAGTCTTTCACGCGATCCCAAGCGTATGTTGTGTTTCCTTTCCCTGAGGACGAGGTCGAGATATGCTACCGCTTCTCGTTGTTTGTATCAGGACCTTCGTTGACGTGAATTTTGCGCTTTCTAGAAATTGAAGTTCTTTGCTGCTCTTGCAGGAATATTAAGAGTCACCCCCGCGGCTATGGTGAACTCAATAGTGTCAATATCTGTATTATTTTCATTTTCCTCGTCAGACATTTCAGCTTCTAATTGGTGGAGCCGGCGCGTGCGGGAAGCTCTATTGTTGGAGCGAATAACCGCTGGATGTAAGCACCCGTTAGATAGATAGCTGCTGTCCAGTTTGTGGGCGCACGTGTTATTTCATAGTATTTGAAAGAACGTATATACGACATCCTTAGTTTTGACCAGTTTTAATAAAAAAACCTTTTGATAAAGACCATTTTGATGGTTTGGTCAGTTTTTAACTATTTGTTGACTCAAAATTAAAGTTGCCAAGGAAGGCAAAAGTTGCTCTAGGTTGCTGACCGTTGCTCGCAATACAAAACTGGGTTGCTGAAAATGCTAAAAGTTGTTCAAAAGTTGCCGAGCACAACCTATTTATGCCTAACAGCATTCGGTCAGTATTTCTTTCAGCCTGATGACCAGCACTTACCTTCACATTGAAATTTCCTGTATTTTTAGGAAGTTTCTAGTACTTCTTTCGGCGCTGCGGGGGTTTCTTACAGACGGTCTCTCCATTAGGCCTAGGCCCTTGCAGATTGTGCTAGCAGGATTTTTTGGCGTAGTTGAGAAAAACGACCATATTTTTTTCACTTTTTTAACGAAAGTGGCAGTACTGGCATAATCAGCATATTTTAAGTGTTTTTGTTGGGAACATTACCAAATTCATATATAATTTCAGTCAATGGTTCAGTCAGTTTCAAGTTCATTTATTTATTTATTTATTTATTTATTATGACTTAAGGATTTGTACAAAGCAGTACCGGAGAAAGAAACAATAGGACATAAGTCCCCTATTAGGTTTAAGCTCCAACCCAACCCTCTCCTAAAATATTAACTTAATAATATAAATAGAGTTAATAGGCTGCTTAACAAGTGCACGCAACAAGGGTATTTACACGGCAACATTTAGCTGTTTAGGACAAATTATTTTAAAAGGACGAAAGTTGTTGCCATCAAAAACGTTGAAAAGTCTCTTCTTGAAATAAAACGACTTAAGTTTACGCTTGAAAGAGTCACTAGATTCAGCCTGCCTAACATCATTAGGTATATTGTTTCACAAATTTGCTATCCTATTAAAATAGAAGTCCCGAAATATTGATTTACGATTATTATTCATCTTGAAGTTCAGACCTAAGCACCAACTATACTGCGTCGTTCATCGTTTAGAGGACCGGACACACCGGAAATACAGAATTCGTCCGTCACAGTTCCCGCGTTTACAGGCAAAATAATGGCATTGGTTGGTTGTGTTTTATCCGTAGCAAGTCAAAATGGAGAAGATATCATGCTTTACTAACAATTAATATGTAATTAATCTGGACTTTTTTTGTTTTGTTTGCTTTTTGTTTTTTGTTTTGTTTTGTTTTTTTGAAAATTACAATTTAAGAAGAAGTAGCGTAATTTTCAAAAGCGGGCATAATTTTGAGCACAATCTGACAAAAAAAATCGAGTAAAGCTCGTAGCATTTTATAGGATATTCTTCTTTTTCTAGCACAATCTATCAGAGAGCCTGCCCCGCCCCCTTGTGGAAGAAGCACGGTCAGCGGATAGCACGATTGGAAAATGTCAGCGCATGTATTCTTTTGGTTTTGATCCGGGAGATTCCACCGAGAGGCGACTATGGCGGAAAAGTGGTGTTACGAAGCGAAAAATATTTGCCTTGCCTTGTGAATTTATTCCAGGAGTGTTGAACGAAGCAAAGCAGATAATTAGGCTGTGCCCGCCGGGCTCCTTCGTAGAAAAACTGCAAAACGTGCGGACTTATTGTGCACAATTTGTGGAAACAGATGTAAGTTCTAGTATTCAATCCAGACTAGCTGATTGCTCAAAAGTTGCCGAGGAAGGTGTGTGTTTGTGTGACTTCATTGTCGAAAATGAGCTCAGCACACGGCGGTAGAAGAAGGCCGCTTAACAGGACAACGTCTTCTTCAGAAGACCAGGCCTTAAATCAAATTGCTCGTGAGGTAAGAGATCATTTGTCCGTAATCTCTATAACGTGAATTTTGATTCGTGTCGGGAGACTCATTTACTGGACCAGAATTTTTAATGCTGACGTAGAACTAGCGATTTTTCGCCCAAAGCCAAGTAATTGAACGCTTTGTTATGGTTGTTTGGTCCTTCGTGGGTTAGCTTTCAAGGTTCTTTCCTGAATTTCTGGGCATTTAAATTCCCTCGTCGTAAATTTCGTGAATACATTTCATGAATGATGTCAATTTCTAGTGACAGTTTTACATTAATGAGAGCAAGTCACGATTTTGCGGTAGCTGTGATGCTCATTGTTGAACATATCCTGAAAATAATTTCGAGTCGAACGCTTTTTTTTCATTCATTTCAGTTTTACTTTTTTGCCTTCTATGGCGTTAGATGGTTCCCGAGTTTCGTAGCTTTCGATAACCCAGCTTTTTATCAGTTGCCTGCTCGCTCTGGGGCGTGTTGGTGTTGTTTATTATTTACGATTGCTACCACTTTGACTTTTTACGGTGGGCGGCCACCTAAACCATTTCCTGTATAAATTCAGTACGTTCCAACTACTCGTAGTCCGCGTTGAACTGCGCTTTGTGATAATTTACCCTTTGAAGACTGTAGTTTCTTTTGCTGATAATCTTACTTTCGAATTTTAACCGCTTTACAGGTGATAAAATTCGTCGCACTTTAGTTTTTTTCGGTTTTGAAATAACAATCCCAGTCATTGATATTGGAATTAAAACCATTCTTTCTATTAAGCAGTTAACCATTCAAATTGCCTGTATATGGTGATGATTTTGGAGGTTTAGTAAGTTACACTTTGAATTTGAAGCACACAGAATTGTTAATAATAGACATGTAGACAAATGCATCATTTGAAACCAGAATCAAATGTGTGTGAATGTTTATCTCCTGTAAACAAAATGCTTTTAAATATATTTTTCTTGATGGCAAAAGATAAATGACATTGATTAGAGAAAAAAAATTGATACAAGTCCTTCTAATCCTTTTGTATAGTCTGTTTGCATATTCTCAATAGTGTCTTTTATACATTTCCTCTGGTACTGATAAGGAGAATTTGCCTCTCAACTGAGAACTTCCTAAGGTGGTGATCCTTTCTTATATTCTCACTACTAAAGCATTTGATTCAGCAGTGATAATGTGAAGAGAAATTTGATTCTGTCACTCTTTGGGGTTAAATGGTTAAGCTGATGTTGTTCTCCTCAAAACTGACATTATTGTTGTAGAGAACAGAGGGTTCAACTCCCAGCAGTTTGGCCCAGGTTTGATTCAGTAATCTGGTGTAATGCAAGGTTTTTCTCAAGATTAGAAGGCAAATAAGAAATAGTTGGTGGCTAGATAATCATGAATGCCACATGTGCTGTTTTGTTGGATTACACATAAGTTGAATTGTCAGATGAAATATGTTAGTCGTTTTACAAAGTTCCCTTGAATCGTTGAGAAAATCGGAATGGATGCACTTGTTAAAACCTTTTGCTGGTAGATGAATGAGTTGCTAGTAACCGGACCCCTGCGTTTGTGCAAAGATTTCTGGGATTGCCACAGGGTAAACATTGCAGCTTGCTAGAAAGAAACATGTAGTGAAAGGCAGTTTTGATGTTCAGAAAAACAGTGTTTGAGAGAGATCAAAAGCTTTTTCACTGCAGTTTTATCATAAATGGATTAAGATAGTTTTAATACAAAGTAGATGTAAATTTTGGTGTGAATTATAGTAAAAACCCGCAAGTAAGAACCTAAAAATTAAGAACCTGTTAGCCTAAAATTTGCCATTTATACCTATTTAGCCTAAGAAAATTGAAATAGGTTCTTATTTTCTAAAATCATATAGTACATTACAGGTACACTGAACACTGAAATTATTTATTGTAATAGATGTAAATATACAAATTTATATTATTTCCCTTTTTGTGGAGGGGGGGGTAGGGGTGGTGTGGTGAATAAAATTAAAATATAGGACAATTACCAACTTGTTATGCAGGTGTGTTTTTCTCCATGAATAAGAACCTGTTTTAAGAACCTAAATAGCCTAAAATTTTGTTAAGTACCATTTATATAAGAACCTGTTTAGGCTAACTCCTAAAAATGTAGGTTCTTACTTGCGGGGTTTTACTGTATCCCAAAATATGTTATAAAATATACCAATAAACTTGCAGAAGAAAAGGTTCAGTTTTGAGCTGATTATCAACACTGGTTCATTCTCATAGATCACAACAAGAAAGCAATGTAGGTGTTAAATCACTTTAATTTATCACGATAATATTTAATGCTCAAGCATTCCATTTCAATTTTGTGCTCTTTTGAGGTAGCTGTATCAGTGCTCTTTTGTGATATAAAGCCAAGAAATTTGGTAAAGGTACACCAAATACAATTAAACAAAACTAAAAAGGCTTTAATGAGTTATTTCTTGGCAATTCATACCAAATATATCTAAGTAGAGAAGGTACAAATGAGTTGCTTAAGGAGCAATTATATGTCTACAGTTTCTGCTGGAGTTCCTGTGATCTTGCCTTTCCCAACATAATTATCCTCCCAAGGAGCTCAAGGAGAAAAGTGGCAGCTCAAAAATGTTTGGATTTTGCTCAAACAAACCATCACTTGAGCCAGGGGTTTCCTCTTGTTTTTCAGTGCTTGTTCCAAAGAGCAACAGTTCAGTTTAAAAAAAAAAAAACATTTCCATCACACTGACAACGACTTCTCTCCTTCGAGGAGGTATATTTTCAGACGTAGTAAGTTGTTTATTTGATATGTGGACAAGTATGAAGACAAGCTCTACATAGTTAATATAACTGATAAGACTTGAAGAGTTGTCTCCTCGTGATTTATGGCTAATTTTGTAATATGTCAAGACCATTAAGTGATGACGATTTCACAATAGACCTTACACAAGGAGAGAAGTTTATCAGTATATTTTATAACATATTTCGGGGTAATTCCCACCAAAACTTACACCTATCTTGTATTAAAATTATCTTAATCCATCTGTGATAAAACTATTACAAAAAAGGGTTGATCTCTCTCAAAATTTTTTTTTTTTTTTTAACCATCAAAACTGCCTTTCGCCATACATTTCTTTCTAGTGGGTTGCAATGTTTGCCCTGTGGTAATCCCAAAAATCTTTGTGCAAATGCAAGGATCTGGTTACTGGCAATTCATCATTATGTATTCAATTCCACTCAAAACTGGGTAATTGGCTGGGACACAGATTTCTTGATTTTATTTGATTTTTCAAAAGCTCTTGCGGTAAACTGAAGCCAAAGTAGCAGGTTAACCCTTAAAACCCCACCAACAGTTTGCAAGTTCTCTTTACTTTTCTATATACATTTCCTATAGTGTTTACAAGGAAAGAGTTTGTCTGACAATCGAGAGCTTCTTGAGTTCACAATCATCTCCTTTATTTTTATGACCTTAATGTTTTTGTTCAGGTGTGATACTGTTGGATAAAAATAATTAATTAGATGTTTATCATTCTCAGGGGATGAAGGGATAAGGATGGCAGACTTTCTGTCTAATGGCTCTTAATGACACTTTGGTCAAGCTTGTTTGATTGCTTTTTGGGACTTTTTTTTTTTTTCTGACTCCATTTTTTTCTCTGAATTATGTCTGGAAATCATTACTATTTAAATAGTTATGACTGGACATAGTTTAGATTTGAATTTCACTCATATTGTTAGTATTGAATTTTGGTTACAGGCAGAAGCACGTCTTGCAGCTAAAAGAGCAGCCCGAGCAGAGGCACGGAGTATTCGTTCAAAGGAGCTTGAAAGGCAACAACAGGAAGGTGGAAATGTAAGTCATGATTGAAAGTTATATGTGCTGTTTAAGTATTTTGCAACTTAATATCATAGAAAAATAAGCCAAAGTTGTCATATTTGAGTTGAAACAAACATCACAGGAAGTGAATTTTAACCCAAACAAAAGCACATGCAGATGATGTGAAGTGGTGGGAGAAGTTTTACAATTTAGCTATGTGAAGAGTAGGGAATTAGGTAAACAGAAAACAATGTTCCTTTTTGTTTCTGAAATTACAGGGTGAAGATGATGAACAGGTTATAAATGAGGAGCCACCCATCCCACCTGCTAGAAAGAAGGTAAACTTTAGATATACTGAGTATGAAAGAGTGAAGTTAATTATAGATTTGTGTGCTATGGTTATCAACAGTAGAAGCAAGTAGAACAACAAAAAACTTGCTTTGCTTCATGTACTTGCAAACATGTATGTTGGTTAACAGCCAGACATCCCTTTTATTTCACAAGCTAAGTAGCATAACTACCTTGGCTAACAATTGTCCTTAAACCTAATTCCAAATCACCAACAAGGTTTCCACATCAAATTATTTGAATGAATTATAGGAGGAAGAAGATATATGAAGTAGATAATTGAACATGATGTAACTAAAGCTAGATCTCTGTGACATAAAGTAACTGGATTGTTGGGCAGTGGATAACTGACCACTTTGTTGTCACCATACTCTGTTGCTTGAGGTCATCATAGTTTTTTGAGCTTTAATTTTCTCAATTGTTTTCCATCTTTGCGAGAAGAATCCAGTGGCAAGATCAATATCTACAGGATCTACAAGTGTTAGTACTGTTCAAAGGGACCAGAGCTTAGACATGAATGGGCCATTGGTGCCAGAGAAAGTTCTGAAAAGTCTTCAGGTTTGTTATTGTAGTTTACAAAAGACTTAAATATTGATGGCATTTTTTTTTTTTTTTTTGTGATAGGAGAACAGACAACAGAGCTTAATGTCAGGTTGATGTTTTTTAAATCAGAATTTCAGACTTTGATAACAGCATTGAATTTCACCCCCTTTCATCACCTCTTAAAACTTTTTTATAGACACCATGGAAACATCTGACCTTAAACTTGGCCTTTTGGAAAATCTCCTTAATAGTAAACATGATTTTTCTTTTTTTTTTTCATTTGTTTATTTGCCATTTTGTTATTTATGATACATCAATAGAAATAAAAAGAATTACATACACATTAAAATAATAATATAACAGAAGATTTAGAATATGGCAAGGAAACCCATAGGGAAACCAAGAGGCTTATGCAAACTACAGGCTCCTCATATTTTACAAAAGTGAGGTATCAGTTTTTTTTGGCATGGTTTAGGTACAAAATATTTTAGGTTAAAAGGGAAAGAACACACACCGCACACACACACACACACAAAACAACAACAACAACAATAGCAGGCACTCAGACAAACATATACTTGAGCAGCTTGAGAAAAGTAAGGAAGAGTAAGAAGGGATTCAAGGAAGGAGTAATGTTTACAGTTTAGACTCAAACAGGGAAAGTGTGTCAACATTTTGGATTTCTATATTCAGAGAATTGAAAAATTTAGGTCCTTGGAAGCATAACAAAAACTGTTTGATATTTGTTTGGCAAGGGGGTTGGAAAAGGAAATTATATTTCCTCGGAGGGTACCTACCAGAAGGGGAGATATGGTTCTCCAAGCTCCTTCAAAGACTGATGTGAGCAATACTGACCAGTGCAGTTCGCGGCGTGCGACGGCCTGGAACCCACGATTTTAATTAAATTCAATGCATGCGTAATGACATCCTCTGATTGAGTGGCAAGCTGAGTATTGATTAACAGACCAGGGTGGGGTGGTATAGATGTCTACTACCACTGGAAAGGGGACCAGTATTACTCGTATCAGTCTTCGAAGGAGCTTGGAGAACCATATCCCCCCTTCAGGTAGGTACCCTCCGAGGAAATATAATTTCTCCGTCACTCCTTCTCCGACTGATACTCACAATACTGGTGCAGATTACAAAGACACTGTTCATCAATGTCTAAATTTTTTTATTTTAAAACAACCATCTGGGATTAACAATATCAAAATCCATGTTCATTTGTCTTAAACGAATGTGCCATGTTAATGTCATTTTGGTTTGCCTGAAGCCAAAATACTTTGAACAAACTTATTCTTTAGGATAGCCTTGTGATAAAATTTTTTGAAGGTTGTTGCTGATGACTAGTTGGCAGCCGCAATGATATCTTCAAGAGGCACACCACCACCTGTAGCCATAGATGTTGCTGCAGCTTGTGTAGAATCACCGGTGTATTGA
>NC_142530.1:14542500-14585000 GCF_964205215.1 Stylophora pistillata
TAAACTTGGATGAAAATGAGGCTTGTTAGGCCTCTAGCAATAGAGATGCTAATATACTGAGAAAAATATATGAATATAAATTACAGAGTTTAAAAATAATATAAGCCTAAATATAAATGATGAGGATATAAAATTACAAATTACTTAGTTTCCTTATCTCATTCCTGAAAGGGCCAAATTCGGCCGTTAATCTTAGCTTATCAGGTAATGCATTCCAAGCCTTAGCAGCAATGTAAGAAGTTGACTTTAAGCCGTAGTTTGTGGTCTTAGCTACAGGTAAAACAAGTTTGTTCTTGCCCCTAAGATTTTTCTTATTTTCTCTTACTTGAAATAAAGATTGAATATACTGAGGAATATTGTTATAGAGGGCTTTAAAAATTATTAAAAGCATACCTTGTTTCCGTCTACAACTTAATGAGTAATCATGTAAAGCTCTTGATGACAGTGACTACATTATGGGAATGGAGGAACTTATTGGTGAAATGCTGTAACCCTGATTTGGTACCAAATTCTCTCCACCAATTTTCGAGGAAATTTCTAGCAGTTAGATAGGAAAATTACAAGATAATCAGATATTGGAAATTAGGGGCTCAACAGTCACAATTAGTTGTAACAAGGAGGATGTATTTGATCACTTCATTTGTTGTGTTGATATTCAGGAAAACTTGAAAGAAACTGAAGACAAGTACAGAAAGGCGATGGTTTCCATTGCGCAGCTGGACAATGAGAAGCAAGCTCTACTGTATCAAGTGGATTGTCTGAAAGACAGGTAGGTTTGTATGGTAGGGATCTTTTTCCTCTCCTTGAGGCTATCAAGGAGTAAAGTCAGTGATTGTGTAGACAGGATCAAAATGGTCCTGAATTTTTATTTTACAGAGCATTAGTTTTGTTTGATATTACATTTTAGATTGGTGGAAGAGGAGGAGATTTCAGGTGAAGTTAGAGCTGAATTTAAAGAAAAAACAAAGGTAATTGCTGAAAAAAAGTGAAAGACAATTCAAATTTCTTAATGGTAATTTTTAACCAAAGTTCATTTCAACTACAATGAAAATTGCAAAAAAGTGGCTGGTTTGCAGGTTTTGAAAATGCGACCAGCTGGTTATTACTGCAACTTAGAGTTAGATGTTTGGGATCAGCATTTAATTTCTGGTTGTCAGCAGGCATCTAACTTGTAGACTTTCAATGTTCTCTGCATAAATTAGCACCCCAGGAGGAACATTTCTTGGTGCTTGTACACCCAGCTGGTGATTGTAGAATAGCAAGAATGCAATTATGCAAAGAAATGTTTCTAAAACTTGAAACTTTTGTACTTCTGTGTGAGTGATTTGGAAACAGAATTGTTCCATCTGGCAACTGAAACAAAAATGTTTCATAGCCACTTGCTCTCCAGCTTTGTTCTTTGGTTTGGTGTAGGATTTGTATTTTGTCTTCTAAAACTGTTTCTATGCAACTAACATTTACCAATTCTCTGTTTCTTTTTCAGGAATGCAGTAGGTTCGAAAAGACCATAAAAAGCAGTGAAGAAGAAATTCAACGACTTAAGGAAGCCATCGAGTTTAGAGATAATTTCTTGGCGGTAATAAGCCCCTGATGCATGTATAGGATTATGTCTAAGTTAATAATAATATTATGGTGTGCTTTTTCACTTATCAAAACATGGCTCCAGCAGAAAAACAGGACTAGACACAAATTTTGTTTCTACAAATTCATACAAACCTGTGATGCATTTTCAACTTGTCCGTGAACTTAGGAATTACCCAGATACATATTACCTTTGGATGTTATTTATTTGCCTTTGCTGTTGTCTTTGTTTTCATTTCATAGTATGCTTAGTTCCATCACTTTTTAAAACACCTTTAAAGCCCATCTGAAAAATCAGCCAAATAATACCCTATGACTTTTTCTAAAAAACCTTATAATAATTGTACCACACTTGCATTCCATTTTCAAATGATTTTCCAGTTTCTTCCACTCTGTGTCATGAACTGTGGCACTTGTACCTGCATCTTTGTATCATAAATTAATGCCTTGTTTTTTTTCCTTTCAGGAGCGAGGCCTTTCCTTGTACGAAGACCAATATCTGAAAGATGGTGAAGATGAGGAAACTAGCACAGTTACTCTCAGAGATGCTCTTAGTTTGGCTGTACCTGATGAAACATCTTCGGGTATGAATTGGTAGACTAGTGCCAGACCTAAAGATAGTGTTGAATGGTTCCTGCATTTAACACCAGTGCCAGTATGATATGACTGGAAAAAATGGGTCACGTACATTACTGTCCAAATTGTTCTGCATCTAACTTTTCGAATAGAAGAAATTCTTACTGGTTCCTGCAAGACTTTGCTCGACAGACTTTTGCCTTCATAATTCTCAGTTTCTCAAGTTTTAATTAAAATATGTTCAATAGAAGTAAGTATTCACTTGTTGTTGTTATTATTTCTTCTCTCTTTCATTTATTCAGATCGAAGCAGTGTATCTGAACCACCAAAGAGTCGTTCAAACAGTCGGCGGCCATCTTTGTCAGATGAAAAGGATGTTTTAGTTTTACAGGTACTGAAACTTTTTTTGATTTGTTTTTATCTGTAGGTTAGTTTGTTGAAGTTTTTCTGGTTCGTTTGGTTTTCGTGCTTTCAGGCATAATATTGGATTACTGAGGATGATATGAAGGAAAATGAGTTTTTCACTGTGGATGAAATAAAAAAACTTTACCTTTATACTTACAAGTAGCAACATTATGTGAATTACAGTCTGTGTTCTTATTTTCTTAGAGTACATCTTAGGGTTTGATTACACTATCACTCCATTTGCAGATGTGGATGTGACAGGCTGAGCTGGGTACACTTTACCAGAGTTACCGTGTACCCTCAAAAGTGAACAAAAATAAGAGGAGATTTGACTCTTTTAACTCCCCTCATGATCATGATAGAATTTCTCCGTACAATATCAGTGCAATATCAAGCAGACAAGTGATGAAAATAAAGACAAATATCAGTTAGGGGTCAGGATTATTGGTTGATCCAAAGCCAAAAATTAATTCTCCAAACTAACATCATAATATATAGATTTAGCCAAGCCTAAAAGCGGAGCTCCCAAGTTCGTAATATTAATGATAACATAAAAGATGTGCATTTGCCAAGACTCGCCTGAGACACCCCTCCCTTCGTTTTGATAGTCTCCCCTACCCTACCCGTGCAATCTGAAGGCACGTACGTACGTACGCCCGGTCAGTCACGTGACAACCAAACGAAAAGAGGTTGACCATATTCCATATGTATGGGGCTCTGCCCCACGCGCGAGAAGCGCGCGTGGGAGCCCTGTTATGAATGGTATGGCAGAAAGCATGGAGAATTTCTAATGAGTTCTTGGGAGTGAAGCATTTAAAAAAGGATTTCAAGTTGTGATAAGCAGTAGGAATATGTGACACATGCAGCTGATACTAATGATTCACTGTATTTCACTCTTTTCTTTTCGTTTCCAGATAAAAAATCTTCAAACAGAGGTAGCATCTCTGAAGAGAGAAGATATTGAGACACCCAAAGCAATAACGGCAGATTTAGAGGAACTTAGAAGTATGTGTTCTCTAGCTGAGATTTATCATCATAGTGTTAATTGTAATGGTTCAAACATTTTTAGACTGCAAGCAGTCCTCTTTCAGTTTTCGACTGGGTGAAGTTTCTAATCTTCATTTTTATAGTTGAACCCTTGAAAAGTGTGAGGCCAGCAGGGTTTGGCTCTCCTCAGCAGCAACTTGAAATATTTGAAAATGTATAACCACCTGTAAATTTGATTTGCTGGAGGTTTGCGAAAATGTGATCCCTGCCAAAAAATCATCCTGTCATAGGGACTCATGTGACAAGAGGGCGTGACCCTCCCCCCCATCCCCTTCTTAGAAGCCCAAGCCATGTTATCCATGTCCGTTTCAAATCCAGGGTTAGCAGTCAGTTTTTTATGTACTTGTTGCAATAAGCAAGGCTTTGTCGCAATTGGACAGGCTTTTCTTTTTCCGTTTGCATTGCCCAAACCGCAACCGTTTGTCTTTTGAAACCAATTCTGTAACATTAACACAGAAATAGTCTCGTACTTTTTCTTGTTGTCCCTTTCCTGTTGTCTTCCTCTTTTATAGCCATAAGTTAAAACTCATTTCACTTACATGTGCGAATGAATTAAGGAGTAATGCAGTGATACATAATGAATGCATTCATGTAAGCAAACTAACGTAAATTAACGAACGATAAAAGTTGCAGCCCAGTCGCGTCTTAATCATCTAATATTTATCAACTGCTGAGTAAAATTTGTAACAGTTTCACCACTAATCTCATTCTTCATCTTACACGCCACTTGAATTAACACGTTATTTAAACATGCGATGCGTTAAAAGTCTCACATGGAGTTAGGTTCATGCAAAACCGACGCTGTCTCGCTTACGTTAAAGGTGTTTGTTTGTCAGGCGCTCCAATGCAGCGAGCCAGCCCTCAGGTACAATACCACCGCTATGGTTGGCGAACCTCCGCAACCCAGCCATGAGTCCACTTTTCCAACGCCCATAAGCCCTGATTAAAACAAAGAAAGGAATAAGTAGAAGGGGTTGGGTGAGGGAACGCTTGTAAACAACCTCTTCAAAAGTGCCAGGGAACGCTGGAAGAGCGGCCGCTGCTAAACTGCTCGAGAACTCGACACAGCTGTAACACTCAACACATTGTTACGCAGTTGCAACGTTCTACGTGAGCCTGCACCTCTGACGATGACTGAAAGGCCTACTTTGCTTTGTAAAATTGCCGTTTATCTTACTCGAACTTGTATTTAGTTACAAAGTGTCTATAGTTTAAAAATCAATCATGCTATCTTTCCATTTCCTTCCAGGAGAATTTAGTAGGCAAATAAATGATTTCAAAATAAAGCTGCAAAAAGCAGAGCAGGACAATGCGCGGCTTGAAGGACTTGTAAGTAAAACTGAATGGCTGAGATAGCTTAAACTCGTCTCCATGCCACTTGTCAATCACTCGGTCGTTTAAAGGAAGAAACATTTGGACCAAACACTCACTAAGCCGAAGATTTATCAGAAATTTTCTCTTGCCTTCACAAGTGACCTATTTCTTATTTCAAAATCTTACATTCAAACGCGCTAGAGGAAGAGAGATCGGGGTTGTGTGATGAGTACTAGACTTTCTCTAAAGACTAAGGAATTAATTTTTTAGCTGAAACCACTGCCAAGGGATAGAAAAGAGAGGGTTACTTTCGAACCATCGTAAGAAGTCGATAGTTAGCAACCGCTCCCCTCCGTCTTGGGAGCTTCGCCGCAATGTTGCGGTGATGCATAATTCTGGTTTGCTTTTAAACAAGTTTTAAACCTTCCCAAACAATCCCAGTTAGCTGTGTCCCAAGATGATTTTTGTCGAATTTTAACTGAAGAATAGAAAAAAAGCAATAGGGATGGTAATTTGTCCCAATCTTTAAAAGAACAGGTCTGTAAACTGCCTAAAATTTGAGAAGTTGAAAGTACCCAGCACATGTAAGGAGCTCAAGTGAACCCCCAGACGTATCCCAATATACCTGCTAACTGGATGCATAGGGAAGAAAATTACTCTTCCTTCTTTGTGAGAGAACTTCAAAATCTCCTGAAGGAGTTTAGTGCAAACTGTTACAAACTGTTAATCAGCCGAAAACGGAACCAAGTCATTGAAACTATCAAAAATATTATTCAAGCAATTGTCCAAAACAACTCTTCTTTCTTCACACGTTATTTTTCTCACTATCACTGAGTTTACAATGATTTCTGAAGGCCCAAGACAACACGGCAGTAAGCGGCCATTCCGCTTTCTGCCGTAGAGAAGTGTTGTGTGACAGACACTGTGAGTTTCTTTTGTTGCTCACTTTACTTTCCATTATTGACTCAAGTATAAAATCTCCTCTAGGTGGCGAGACTAGAAAGTCAAGTGAAGCGTTACAAGTCTCAGGCGGAGGCCGCGGTAAGAAACGTACCCTAATCTCGCCTTAAGATATTCTAAAATTGACCGCAGTGACCTTTCTAGTTGTTGTTTACCGTGTTTCCTTAATAAAGCGCTCAGCCGCTTATTTAGACTTTCACCTACTAGGAGGGGCACTTATTGGAAGGAGGGCGCTTAATCCAAGGGGGGTGGGGAGAAGGCTTATCAAGTTAGCGCAGCATTACGAAAACAAATTTAAAAGACAGGCAAAACACATCAAGGAACTATGCAACCATAAGGAGATAGAAATAATTGGAACGGGAAAGAAACTTTTCTCTTGTATTGATGCTGTTGTTGTTGAAGCTTGAAACATTGCAAATAAAGTGGCAAAAGAAACAGAGGGCAGGCTCTTATTCGGAGGAGGCTAATTATAGCGTAAGCGCTTATTTGAGGAGATACGGTACTGATTTATTCATTTTTTACCACAATTACAAGAGTTCACTTTCTCACAGGAAGCGACGGAGGATTCTCTTAAAGCTGAAAAAAGAAAGTTACAAAGAGAGGTTTGTATATCAATGATTGTTGTCTTTGTTTTGTTTTCCAGCTTGTTTTTCACCCTCTACTCTTTCTCCTCACTTCGTGTAATGCCCTGTTTTTTTGTTTGTTTGTTTTTATGTTTTGCCAAGTTTTTGTTTTAGATTTTTTTACGCTTATCTTATTAATGTCCTTTATTGCAGCTTCGTAAAGCGCAAGATGAAATAGGCGAATTACAGACCGTTAACGATCATCTTCAGAAGAGATTCGATAAACTAAAGAGCAAAAGAAAGGACGACACGTAGTGCATGTAGATAAAGTTTTGTTACTAATTCAGGTAGCATTTGTATGTCTAATTCAATGAACAGAACTTGACGTATCCAGTTTGATCTGAGGCGAACAGGCCTGTTTGCGTATTAAAACAACAAAGGTCGTTGACGGTTCGCGATTGGTTTTTGCAGTCATAAACTGTCGCTGTCAATGTTATGGTTTCGAAAGTACCTACCTTGTCTGATTGGTTGGAAAGAGTTAACAAAGTGCTTCAGAAGGTTAAAAAAAAAATAGCAGAGACAGTGGTTAATGAAAAATAACACCTGAAAGTACCATAGAAGATAATTTTATGCACACGAGGTTACTTTATATTTTGCAACGTAAGATAGACGCATTTTCGCAAGGGAATGTTTGATAACTCGAGGGAATTGTGTGGAAAACGTAATGCTGTTTACGGCTTACATACATATGGCTTGCAGTCCTTGTTAATAGATGTGAGGTTATTTTTCCATAAATTGTCTCCATTCAGTAAATAGGTACACACATCAAAGCCTTATCAAGTGGCTTTAACATCACTTTGATCGCCGTCAATGCGTAGTAGTCAATAAATCTGGTAGTCAAGCCTTAGCATGGAATGGAAATTATTTTTACAGCAGGAAATTGTTGTTGACTAGGTGATAAGAAAGAGATAATGATGAAAGTTTTGAAATTTTCCCGAGTGAAACCCTTCTGCTTCCAGGAGTTTTTGGCACTTAGTTGCCTGCGACAGTATCAATACATTTTTTCTTCGTGGAGCAACAGGTTACGAGAATGCACTAAGTTATCGGCTGGAACTGTACTTGATTCAACACTAAACTTCCTCAACTAATTACAAGGAAATGAGTGGAGGGAGTGGGAGGTTTTAAATGGCTCCAAAAAGGTATCGTGTTGGTGGAAAGTCCTCCACGAGATTTATCAGAGACGAGCGATGTTATTCTAAGGGGAGTTTAAAGGTATGGCTGATCGATCTTTCCGGCGTTTTTTTTTTTTTTTTTTTTTCCTTTTTTGTCTTTTTTTTTCCATTCTATCCCCCTCTCCCACAAAATCTTTTTCCTCGGAGTTAATTCTTTCTAGAAGTGTCAAATGGCGAGTCACTTCATCCTTCTCCAAAAATGACCATGAGACTCCCAACCCCCATCCCATCTAATGCTTGTTATGCCTGTTATTCATTTCAGTGGAAATTATTTTCTGTACGTGCTGCCGGGATGGCGCTAGCAAGTACTGTTTTCTTTTTAAAACGATACGAGCCCTTTGCGCACTTAGCATATTGCGTCCTCTCATTAAAGATTGGCTCCTGATTACGAGTAGTGTTGCTTTATTTGCTCAATGAAGGGGGGGATCGTCCCCCTTGTAACACTTTACAGCTAGTACTTTTGGGTCAACTAGGCTAGAGAATTCTCTGGCAAGCAGTGCCATACTGGGGGTCACAAGTACCATCGTTCCATCGGCCATGTTGGGACGGTGGGGAAGACGGACCGTACATGAGGCCACACGGCTCAGAAGCCCTTCCATTCGGCTCACCGGTGTTCCAGTTATTGTAAACTGGAACTGAGTGGTCATACCAGTAGAATCCATTCGCTGTCGAGTTCCACTTCAGCCCAATCCAAACATACCACACAGATGTAGCTTGTCTCTTTACGAGGTCCCAGACGAAGTCGTTTTCTTCGGCGCTGTTGATCTTCACCAGTTCCCCTTTGAGACTGCGGCAGAACGTTTGAGCTTGGAGCCAGGTCTTGGAGTCAGAGTCATCAATCAAGTAACAGTTACATGTATTATTGAACAAAATCCATCCTGTTGGACAGACTAAAAACGAGTCGAATGTTAGATAAAAATCAACATGTCAGTGGGTAACGTCTTCTACGTGACCACTGGGAAATATCGCAACATTTCTGAAGAATTAAGAGTTCCCCGTCTACTCACCGGCCAAAGAACCAATTATGGACCGCAAGCTTCTTAAATGTCAACGTGCAAAACAAACATGGCGGCTCGATACGATCGCACGATTGTTAACTTAAAAGATGTATTAAAACACTGTAAATCAATGTGATTTTTTTGTAATGGATTTTAGGGTTTCCAGCGACCATACCCATAAATCTATGGGTCTTCTACACTGAAAAAGAGGTCAACAGAAAAGAAGGCACGGAAGGGAAAGATTGCGAAAGGGCGACAGATTCAAAAGTTGACGCATGCCCAGATATCGATCTTGGCGAAGTGTTATTTTATGACGTTATGTTTTGGGAGTAAGAAGAGGGGATCTTTCGAGTGACACTGCGCTGCTTCGGTAAAATGTTTTGTAAATTGGCTCAATAATAATTATAAACACTCTCTTTCAAATAATCTAGTCAAATAAAATCTCGCATTCCGAGGCGAGGTATTTAGCGAGTTGAAAACGAGGTTGAAGATATTGCTTCGCATCTAAATAGACATAACTATCGCTCAGGATAATAATAAATAATATTGCTGTTTTCTCCTTTCTTTCTTTAATTCAATTATGCGATTTAAGGAAATTTCTATTACCTGACTCGTGAATTCCGCTTTAAATTGCACTTGTAAACCAATAACACACTTATCGCTTCGTGATTTTGCGATATCGGTTTTCGCGTGCAATTTAAGGTGGCTGAAAACAGTTTTTGATACCTTTGTTTCCTTCACCATTTTCTCTAAGACCCTCGATCTCTCGGTCGCCAAAACTGGCAGCAGGCAAGTTAACAACACAGACTTTCTTTTTTTGATAGTTAAGCTGACGTATGTACCGTTGCCATGGCGACATAAATAGGCAATTAAAATCGGTTTTGTTTCATTGTAGAAAATCTAGTCATTAGATTTTCTTTATAATTTGCATGCAACGAGCTTGTCTTGATGCTCACAAGTTACCATCATTTCGCTAACAATTTAACAGAGATCTTTGATTATCCCTTGTTGAGGGTTCACTCGATTTTCTTGAATTTCCTTTGTTTAAAATCAATTTTTTCAATACTCCGTTTACTTCTTCCCTAAAGTATTTTCGTGCCAAATTTCGTGAAATTCTAATAAGTGGTTCTCAAGAAATAGGCATATTTCCGAGAAAGCAATTTTCATTTAATCGTAATTTTTTTACTTACTACGCATGCGCTGCATTTAACTGGTTTCTTTCGGTGACGACGAAAAAGCTGAGAATTCCTGGGTTCTTCGCACCGTTAACTTTTTTAACATATCAATGACAAGCAAATCGAAGTTGTTTCATCCGCAAGGTTGTTTGGAGTGATAGTCTCGGACAACCTCAGGTGGAACGCACATGTAGAATCTATATGCAAAAAGGCTGCGAAGCGTCTGTACTTCCTAAAACAGCTAAAGCGCGCTAAAGTTCCATCTGAGGATATGCTACTTTTCTATACAACGTGTATACGCCCTGTATTAGAATATGCGTGCCCAGTTTTTCATCATTCTTTGCCGCAATATCTGTCTAATGAAATGGAAAGGTTGCAAAAACGCGCGTTGCGGATGATTCAACCTGACTTATCCTACGCTGAGGCTCTAGTAGCTCTTGACATTGCGTCACTGTACGAGAGGAGGGAGATCTTGTGTGATGCTCCATTTTGATCAGATTGTAAGGGAAGAAAACCACAAGCTCCATGATCTGCTGCCTCAAAGCAACGAGTCCACCTATCGCACCCGCAGCCAGAGATACTTCAAGCTACCGATTTGTAAGACCAATAGGTTCAAAAACACATTTATCATGGCGAACAGTTTTAACTATTAGTAGCTATCTTAATTATTTGTATTTTGGTTTTTGATACTTCTCTTATTGTATTTTATTGTAGATCACACTTTGCGGCTTTTATTGTAGTTATCTTAGAGTAAGAGATAATTTATTCCCATTGTAAAGTAAGTCGTATTTCAGCCGGCCCAGGGGCTGCAACGATTTTACTTCCTAATAAAGCTATCTATCTATCTATCTTTGTACTAAAATATTAAAGCCATCAATACACTGCGCCAACTAGAGAGAAAAATAGCACAGATAGTGCGGGTACATGTTGAGTAAATGAAATGACCGCTCTGTTGACGGCATGCTTGTTTTTTTTGTAATCCTTGTGCGCGCGCTGAATTACAACAGCAAAAGCGCGCGCGAAAACTGTGTTCAGCCACCTTAACGCGGAATTCCCTCATAAAATCTGTCAGCCAATGAGATATATTTAGAAAATAACAACTTAGAGAATATTGGCAAAACCGTCTGAACGACCTTGAGTTTTTACCATTTCGAAAAGTCAGGTCATGATCATTTCCACTATGTGGAAAACAATAAAGACATTTCACTGAGGGAAGTAAAGATATTAAATTAAGTTCTTAGGCCAAATATTGGAATATATCTGCCGTTCTAATTCATAGAAATGATGTTTCTATGGTAATGTCATTTATCTAAGAATTGGCAACCAAAATAGAATTTATTATATCGTTAGCCCAACTATTAAATCTATTGACAGAAAACTCTGAGATAAATTAGCTAAGTTTCCTTTCGTAACTCGCGCCTTGAAGGTAGTTTTATTCGTTAATGTTATTGGGAGCCATTTCATTGAAACAAAAAAAGGATCAAACTTGAACTTAATTGATAACTATACCCACCTTTTTTGCAATGTTTTTCCTTATAACTTGAATGACGATGACCGCTCTTTGTTTTTCCACTGCGCTGGAGCGAGATGTCAATGCACGAGATCTAGAGTCATAAATGAACGAGTTAAACAACTGTTTCATAGGTGCATCATACAATGATGTTTCAATAGCCTTCTCACCCACTTTTCTGGCGATTTTTCTTTCGTGCTTTTCATCACTTTCTGAATGTTTCCGAACGATAGTCTTTCAGCCACCTAAAAACTTTAAGAATTCGTTTTTCTTAAAATCCTTACGTTCACATGAAGTTTGAAGACGGGGTGTTAGGCTCAAATAAGGGGTCAGTATTAGGCTAACATAACTCCTTATGTACACCCCGGCTCTAAGTCCCACAAACTGGCTGCTGACGTTAACAAGATTTTGTTGCACTGCGGTTAGCTCAATGGATAGAGCGCTGGACTGCTGTGCGGGAGGTCGAGGGTTCAAGCCCCGGCCGGACCAACACTCAGGGTCTTAAAATAATTGAGAAGAATATGCTACCTTTCTATAACACCAAGAATGGTTAGATATTCAAGTCCTCTCGGATGGGGACGAATAAATGGAGGTCCCGTCTCCTGTAGGGTTAGGGCCATCCTCGGAGACCCAGAGGCTGCGAGTCGATTTCAAGCTAGGGCAGAAGAGCCCCTGGGGACATTGTCTTACAAGACTAGTTCCAAACGGTCGCAGTCGTTCTGGCATCTGATTGGTGCCAGAAAATCTTTGTGTTTTTCTGCCCAATCAGAGTGAAGTGTGCTTTAGAGTCCTTTCGTGTGTTTTAACATGGACATATACAAGACCTTCAGTTGCTCGCCATGATTGTTTGGGCCGTACGACGAAGATTTGCTCGAGGTGAAAAGTTTCAGTATCAGCACACAATGTAAGAGAAATCGATCAGACTGTCCGCGAAAATCTTACCAGAAATTATCATGAATACTTTCGCAGGTATCACAAGAGAACGTGTTTACACGTTTGCGAGGTTCGTATAAAACACGATGGTTGCAGGCATTGATATGTCGCTTTAAACGTCAAACGAGATTTAAGCTCAAATCTTTCTAGATTTTTTGTATAATTTGCTTTGACCGAAACTTTGCCTGAACCCGTGAAGTTATTCGTCGCACGGGCCAATTAGACCTGCCTGTATAAATATTGCTTATAACTTAGAACTTAATATGATTTACCAAAAGCCTAAAAGCCTAAAAGCCTTAATATGATTTACCAAAGCCTAAAAGCGGAGCTCCCAATAAGTGAAAATTTTGCAATAAAATTTCTTTACATATATTAAAAATTTTTAGCCAAAAATTCATTCAGTTTTGATTAAACCCATTGACACTTACGTGTAACACGTTCCTGTGAAAAGTCAAAATTTTGGGGAAACCGAGAAAGCAAACACAATGCCCAGTAAATTTTAAAAATCATCTTTTCCAAAAAACAAGCTCCAGTGAAAGAAGACTAATTAAAGAACTTATTTCCGATGAAAAAGCGATAGGTGCATAATACGTTTTAATTAAAAAATCAAGATGAAAGATAAAAATCGCTAAATATTTTTGCATGTGTGCAAATGGGCATGTGGATCATATTTCAAAATGAAATACGCGAATTTGTCCGTCAGTGAAGAGATCGTAAGTTCCACAAGACTAAAATAGCCAAGAAATATTTCGGGACGACAAATTTATTCAAAACAGTTTTTGATTTGCTGTTATAAGCGAAAAACGAACGAATTTCTTACGTGTAACGCCCACGCGGTAAAATTCATCATGCTTAGATCGTTGTTTATTTGCCTTCAAGGCCAGAAATTGCGCAGCGTTATGTTGAAAATTAAGTTAAAACTTCGATTTGACGCAAAATCTTCTATTAAACAATACTTTTTGAACACATTGTTACTTGAACATAATATTTACCGGGCCATCGAATCGTCAAATTGTCCCTAGGCCCTGTTTGAAGTCCGAAAGTTCGGTTTTCAATTTACGTCCATAATTCGCATCGCCTTAGAGAATCGTAGTGTCGTTGACTCGAGAGCTTATTCTGTCATCTTTAAGACCTTGATATTCATTATTTTCCAAGCAGAGTATTCTATAGCATTGTTACGTTACATTCTGAGTTCCACAAGGTCTAACTCGATCGCGAATGAACGAAAAATCCGACCCGAAAATTTTGAGGGTCGGCCGCACGGACGCCGTATTTTCAAATTTGATCATATCGTATATTTTCGTATTATTAAAAACTAGATCATTGGATAATGCAATTCAAGACTTTTTATTGGCTTAGCCATTATGGTATATCAGCCAATATACCATAGTCTACAAATATGGCAAGCGTACGTGTCAGCTTAAAATTAAAAGGGAGCTAAAGATTTAATAAAATTTAATAATTTAATTTAACGTTTTTAATAAAACAATTATTCCACTCGTGCTTGTTGGATATGAGATGATTATAGCCAACTCGGCGCTACGCGCCTCGTTGGCTATCTATCATCTCATATCCAACGCGCGCTCGTGGAATAATTGTTAAATAACATACACGACAGAGGGCACGTGCCCTGCCCCACGCGCGTGGGAGCTCCGCTATAACTTATAACGCTGAAAAGGCTCAAATGCAAACAGGCAAACCAACCTGTATGGAGCCATAGTATATAGATCCTTTCTTCCGTTTGAAATACTTTGGATTCAGCTGTCGTGTGCTGTTGTTCAGCTCACATGTGCGGTTTTTCGTGTTCTTTCCTGTTTGGACATTGAACGACTTGCAACTGTTGTTAGAACTTCCGAGGCATTGCAGTTGGCATTCAAAGTCGTGAAAAACAATAGTGGTACTTAAGATGTGTCCAGTTAAAACACGATCTAAAATGCAACGAAAAAAATCTTTCGAAAGTAAAAAGGAAGAACAAATTAAAAAAAATGACGTGTTTTTAATCATACTTACCAACTTGAGTTTCAAATATGCTTCCGCAAATGTCTTTGTTTGCTGTAGAAAATCCAATTTCCAGAAAAATTGGAAGAATTGTAATGATAGCAAACTTCTTTGGAGACAAAACAGCCATAAGAAAATATTCGCTTGTTTCTCTTTCGAATTTCTGACTATTTGCCTCGGATTTGTCGTAGATACCCCGACACGCCTCATTTTTTATTAATGCGATTTTAAAAAGTCAATGGTGCTTCTCAAAAGGAAAAGGTTGTATGAATGCTTTTTCTGTGTTTATATAGCTTTAATTAATTTTGAGTAGGTTTGGGCAGACTTACTGACAGGTTATTTGAATTCAAGACGCATTGGATGTTTATACAACTTATGAGATTTTCTCAACATCCAGAGCGCTAATAGGAGGCTATGTGCTAAACTCTAACAAGTCTTAAGTTGCTAACTTAAGATTTTTTGACAAAATGCTTGCCGAATCTGAACGTTTTGAGTTTGTATACCCTGGTGTAAACAGATTTCTCAACTGATGAAAATGCGTGCCCTATCATTAATAATTTATCCAACAGATAACATGCATAATTCCTCAGGCCAACCCTGTTGTCTACACAAGAGGCATAATTGATAATTGATATTAGCGGCTCTGTGTCGCGTCTGCAGGTGGCTCTGGGTTTCTACTAGGCTAAAGCAAGATATGGGCTGCACTTATTGGAAATGACTATTAGGAATTGATACTTTGACAGATGGTACAACACCCTTTCTGTATTGTTAATCCATCATATTATCAGTTGATTACGTGGCTGACTCTGAGAACGCAGGTGGGATGCAGCAGATTCCCTTTTTATTGGTCTCATTTACACTGAGATTTTCCTGCAAGGCATTCGTTCATCATAAAAATAGTCAGCAAAACTGAAAGAAAAAGATTCTGCTCTGACACGATGGGTTCTGTAATCCTTAAGAGCTATGCAAAGTCGGAAATGCTAAGTCAGCCTCGTCCTAGAGTTGACGTGTGTGGGGCCGGACAGGTTAGCGTAAGCCGGTTCGGAAAAGAATCCGTCCGACCCTTCTCATCGCACGGCTCTGTTACTTTTTCGGGTATGTGACTTAGAAGCAGTGGAGATAAGAGCATAATTAAGCAGGGCGGTCGGTCACGTTTTTACCGGCTCCGTTGTTTTGCTCTATTTCTTATTTTTCTTATGGGTTTTAGTTCTTATGGCTTGCTGAGTACTAGTCGATTGGATTAATCTGACGTTTTGATTTCTCAAAGATTTGGCCTTCCTATTTTTGGCATTGCAAATCGTTAACCCATTGCTGATGAATCGGACTCACTATCACCCATGATCTTGGATTTAGGCGTGCACGACGTCGTGCTTTTTTCCTGTTGTCAATCATTCGTTATCCAAATTCGATTTCTACCTTTAATCTCACCCGTTTGGTTGTCAGTGGTGACATCAATGTCAATCCTGATCCTGATGATTTTCAGTTTATTCCTTCAAGAGTCAGTGATTGCCGGTGTTGTCGTTTATCGAATGCTTATCGTTGTCGAAACATTTCGAACCTCACTGAGATCAGATGCGTTTCATCTACGGCCATGCCAATTCAAGTCCAGTTGACCAATATAATTTGAATGCTCGTTCGCTCAAGAATAAATCTGCTCTCTTCTTTGACTACGTCTGTGAACGTAAAATGGACATGTTTGCTATAACTGAAACTTAGCTTTCGCTTAACATCTTGCAAGCATTGTTGGATCGTCATGCTCCTGTCAAGAAAAAAAAAAATTCGCGCTCGACCCTCTGCTCCATGTATGACTGATGAAATTAGGTATGCAAAGCGGCAAAAACGGAAGGCTGAAAGATGTTTGCGAGCTTCGAAAACACCCACGAATTTGACTCTTTTTCGTTCCCTGAGAAATCGCGTGAAGTATTTGATGAATAAAGCTCGTCGCGAGTATTATAGGAATCTTATTGATGATATGTGTAATGACCAAAGAAAGTTGTTTAAGGCCAGCAGGTCTCTTCTCAATCTCGCTGACGGTTCTACTTTCCCTTCATGCACAGACTTTCAAGTCCTGCCTACTGATTTCGGTGAATTCTTTGTTCAGAAGATTGCTGGTATAAAGTCTATGATCTCCACTGCTCATCGATCTTCATCCAGCATCCTGCCTGCTGAATTTGTTACTGATGCGTCATTTTCTCAATGCGAACTTTTATCGACAAATGATATACAGGCAATTATTTTGTCGTCTGCTAAGAAGTTCTGTCTTCTCGACCCGATTCCAGCTACATTACTTGTTGAACATCTTGATGTACTCCTACCTACGATTACAAGAATGATTAATCTATCGCTGAGTACGGGTCATTTCCCTGACTCTTGGAAACTTGCGATAGTGCGACCACTTCTCAAGAAAGCTGAGCAGAGTTACGTTGACAACCGCTACAAACGGAACTTATTAACAACTATGCTCGATCGCGCGTACCGTTTATCCTCTTCATGGCTTTATTTTTCTGAGGAGTGTGAGCGCTTGAAGAATTTATTCTCACGTTTGGACTACCCTCACCACCTTATCAACTCCGCCATTAACACCTTTATTAACTCGAGAATTGCTGACCAGCAGCCATTGCAGGCGTTGGGAAGATTGGCGAAAAATGATGCAACCCGAGTAGTCATACCCTTCAAGGACCAAGACTCCGCTAACATTGTTAAGACACAGTTGAAAGACCTTAGCATTAAGCTCCAAACCACAATCCAGCCCGTATTTGTCAGTCGGAAAATTGGCCAAGACCTTAAAGAATGTAAAACCAAACCACAGCTGGTTAATCAACAGTGCGTAGTGTACCAATTTAAATGTAACCTGTGCGATACAGGGAGCTATGTTGGTTACACACGTGGGCATTTATATGCCCGCGTGGATAGCCATAAGAGCACGTCATCTTCAGTACGCAAGCACTACGACAACGACCACGCAGGTGCTGTCCCTGAGGACCTTCTTAGCTGTTTCAAAGTTCATCAAGAAGTGCATGAACAAATTCGATTGTCTTGTCAACGAGATAATAATAATAATAATAATATTAAAATTTATAGTGCGCAAATTCCATAAAATGTTCAAATGCGCATTACAAGATTAAAAATTACCATTAAAATAGACTTACAATAATTTTAAGAAACAATTAAAAGTAAACTTAGAACAATTAAAAGTAAACTTAAAAAAAAAAAAAAAAAAAAAAGCTATAAAAAAGCACTACGAAAAAGGTGAGTCTTAAGTTTAGCTTTAAAAATATTTACTGTTCCTGCGCTCCTGATATCCAGCGGTAGTTCGTTCCATAGTTTCGGAGCAGCACAGGTAAAGGAATGGTCCCCCAGTGTAGCTTTCGATTTAAATGATGGATGGCTAAGTAAAAGCTTATCGCTGGAATTTCTTAAATTATATTTGGAGGGGGGTCTAAGGGAAATAAGAGAGGATAGATAAGAAGGGGCTAAAAAATTAAGAATCTTAAAAGTAATTAACAATATTTTAAACTCAATTCTATATCTAATTGGTAACCAGTGTAACTTAAAAATTAAGGGCGTAATATGACAAAATTTCTGTTCTTTAAGAATCAGTCTGGCACAAGCATTCTGTACTTGTTGCAGCTTATTCAACAAGCAGTCCGGTAGTCCATATAATAGGCCATTACAATAGTCCAGGCGGCTCGTTATGAATGCATGGACAAGAGTTTCAGTTGACTGCTGTGAAAGGTACTTTCTGATCCGACGAATATTATAAATGTAGTAAAATGAAGAGGCACAAATTTTCGTGATGTGTGTTGCCATGGAGAGCCTTGAATCAAACCAGGAACCAAGATTTCTCGCAATTGGCACGGGGTGTATGTCTGAGTCGCCCACACGTATACTGATATTGTCGAGCTTTCCCAGCTGTTGTGATGTGCCAATGATAAGGAATTCAGTCTTGTCGTCATTTAATTTAAGATCATTATTCAACATCCAAAGACGAATGTCTCTGATGCAGTCCTCCATACTCCTCACTACAGCAAGTTGTTCAGCTCTGTCGTTGGGACTAAATGAGATGTAAACTTGTGAGTCATCAGCGTAACAATGAATCGTGGGCAAATGATATTCAATGATCTCAAAAAGCTTGCTCGTATACAACGAAAACAATAACGGACCCAGACAGGAACCTTGAGGCACACCGCATTCTAATTTAAAAGGTTCCGATAGCGAATCGTTAATCATGATCCGTTGAGTTCTGCCAGACAAATAGGACGTAAACCAGGAGAGGGCTTTCCCCTGTATACCAAATGATGACTCAAGTCGACGTAGCATGGTGTCGTGATCAACTGTGTCGAAGGCAGCACTTAAATCGAGCAGAATAAGCAGAGTAACACGTTGACTGTTCATGTTAAGGAGAATGTCATTCGTAACCTTAAGGAGTGCAGTTTCTGTGCTGTGGTTCTGTCGATAGGCGGATTGAAACACTGGGAACAGATTGTTGCCATTCAGATAATGCTGTAGCTGCTTGGCAACAACAGTCTCAACCAGTTTTGAGATAAATGCCAAATTACTCACGGGTCTGTAGTTCTTAAAAACAAGAGGTAATCCATCCTTCTTCAGCAGCGGCCGTACTAGAGCACTTTTCCAGATGCGTGGAAAATAACCAGAATCAAGCGAAAGATTTATTATTTTCGTGATCGGAGGTAGTAGCACATCGGCGAAGTCAGTAAGAAGCTTGGTTGGAATAGGATCAAGAAGACAAGATTTCTTTGATGAAGCTTTGATTAAATCAAACACCTCTGATTCGGACAGGAGAGTAAATTCTGAAAAACAGGAAGCAGTCACAGTACTGGCAGCGTCAATGGTGACAGGAAGGCGGCTCTGGTTTGCAATAGCAGACTTGATATCAGCAATTTTTTGAGCAAAGAATTTTCCAAAATCATTAGCCAACTGATAATCATTAGTCGACAGTGGGAGGCCAGGACCATTTGATAAATTCAGCAGGGACTTACTTACTTACTGCTTTACATCAAACAATTAACACCGAGTTTGAACGTGCAAACGGATTCTATCCGTGCTAAAGTATTTGTGTAGCTACCTCCCCTATGCAAATTAGTTGTAACTCTTGAACTCGCATTTGTTAATTTTATTTTCATTTGTACCCTTGATAATGGCGTCACAAGCATTTGTCTTCGAATAATCTGCTTCCAGTGTATCAATCGGCGTACCGCCTTCACCACAGTGCTGAAACCACTCTGTTGAAGGTCGTGAACGATATTCTGCTTAATGTGGATAAACAACGTGTGACTTTACTTCTTCTCCTTGATCTGAGTGCTGCTTTCGATACTGTGGATTACGGCACGCTGCTACAACGATTGGAAGACTCCTTTGGTATCCAAGGCAAGGTCCTTTCATGGTTTCAATCTTACCTCTCTGGTCGTTCTCAGTGCATTTCGGTGCACAGTGCACTTTCAAGAAGATTCAACTTGGATTGTGGTGATCCGCAGGGATCTTGTCTGGATCCTCTTTTAGTCACGCTCTGCACTAGTAGATTGTTTCGGATTGTTCAGTCGCATTTACCTGACGTTCACTGTTTTGCAGACGGTACTCAATTATATATTTCTTTTTGCCCCAATGACGCTATTGATGAGCTTTCCGCCTTTTAAGTGCTTTGGAGTCCTGTGTTGATGATATTCGCTCGTGGATGTTAACCGACAGTCTTAAAGTGCACCTACACCCAAAAAATTTTTTTCGCTTAACGAAGTAAGCTTATTTTTTTGAGTATTTCTGCGCAAAAATTTTTTTATTTGCTCAAATCTTCAATTTTCTATGCCCAGTCAAAATACGGAAAATCGGCCGCCATCTTGCCCCACGACCGAGTTTAAAGAGGAATGGCTCTAGTGGGTAATGTGACGTCAAATCGAGAACACGAAAGTCTGCTTTTCACACATTTTCACTTGTTTGGGAAGGTTGTAGTCGATAATTGTCCGAAAATATGCCGACTAAGTGTGTTGTAGAAGGATGTAGCAACGTGCGAAATTTGCAAAAGGGTATCGCGCTCCATACAATCTTCATACAACACACCTAGTCGGCATATTTCGGACGATATCGACGACAATCTTCCCAAACAAGTGAAAATGTGTGAGATGCAGACTTTCGTGTTCTCGATTTGACGTCACATTACCCGCTAGAGCCATTCTTCTTTAAACTCGGTCGTGGGGCAAGATGGCTGCCGATTTTCCGTATTTTGACTGGGCATAGAAAATTGAAGATTTGAGCAAATAAAAAAATTTTTGCGCAGAAATACTCAAAAAAATAAGCTTACTTCGTTAAGCGAAAAAAATTTTTTGAGTGTAGGTGCACTTTAAGCTAAATGATGATAAGTCTGAATCTTTGGTTATAGGAACACCTCGGCAGTTTGCTAAAGTTAATACTCATTGTATACGAGTGGGTGATTGCAACGTCACAGCAGTCTCCTCTGCTAGAAACCTCGGCTCTTGGTTTGACACAAAATTGTCAATGGCTACCCACATAACGAAATTGTCTGGTTCTTGTTTTTATTATCTCTATAATATTCGGTGTTTACGGAAGTACCTCTCTAGACGGTGCACTGAGACTCTTGTACATGTATTTGTGTCATCTAGGATTGACTTTTGTAACATTATCTTGTATGGTATTCCTGACTATCCGTTAAATAGGCTTCAAAGAATACAGAATGCTGCTGCTTGACTGGATTGTCAGCAGAGTAGATACTGCCATATTACACCTTACTTCTTAACTTACACCAGTTAAATTTCGAATTGTTTTAAAATTTTTTAATTAAATTTAAGGCTCTTAATGGTTTAGCACCTACATATCTAGCCTCTTTTACCTGTATTAAGTCACCTTCACGGTATAATCTTTGGAGCTCTCGTGATAACCTCCTCCTTAGTTGCCCTAAAAAGTTATCTAAGGTTACTTCACATATGCGGCGAAACTTTGGAACATGCTTCCTCTGGAGATTAGGTCTAAAAGCAGTGTTGCTGGCTTCAAGTCTAAACTTAAGACACATTTATTTCGTGATGCGTTTTCATAGTCTGCTAAATATTAATTATTTTGTGTATTGTGATCTTAACCTATTTATTACAGTTCTCTTAGTTTTTAACGATTTAAATAGTTATATGATTTCCTAAATTTTACCTCCATATGTTATTTGATTTAGGGTTAGTTCTTAACTCCTGTAATGCGCATTTGAGCATATCCACATGGAATTTGCGCACTACAAATACTGTATTATTATTATTATTATTATTATTATTATTACTAAGTTATGTACATCTATGAATGATGAACTTTACTTTCCTTGGCACAGAAAAACTGAGCAGAAATTGCAAAGAAAACTGACGACAAGTGGCGATATGCAAGATAAAGGCACAAGTAATTATCTCTTAGTTAATGAAAATCCAGTCACTTTGTCGCTAGAATATTCTTGAAACAAAAACATGCCAACTTGTCCTTCTCGGCGGGCAGTTTGGGGGATTCTAGTCAAGAATTTTTGTGGTTCTTTAATGTAATCCGCGTAGAGAAAAAGAAAGGCTTAGAACGCGGAAGAAACCACATAGTTTGACTGCATTTTAGATATCAAATTCGATAACGTTAAAAAAAAAGAGGAATTCGCCCCATGTAGCGCTATGAAAATGTTTCGGTTTTCTTTGGGTATAAAGGCAAATAAACAATAGACTTTTTTGACCAATCAGAAGTCTAAGTTAAGCCATAATATGTATATTATCTTGTGGGTTTGAAAGAAGTTTTCTTATTACAACTTCAAGCCAAATGCTGCCATAGTTGGGATAAATAAGAGGTAACTTCTCTATCAGTCATCTAATCAAATTATTAGAAAAATTCCCGCGTCAGTTACATCGGCAAAGTTTAAGTCTATTGACAAATCTTTCTTCAAATAAACTGAAAATTCAGCTTTCATTACACGTATCCAGTAAACTAAATACATAACTTTTTTTTAATTACATTGCACACAACTATTTACACAACTTTCATTACAATACTTAACTACTGCACTAAACATAATAAACAGGACCTACGGTATAACACAACTAATTCATACTCACTCACGTACACACACTCACGAACAAGTTGACATAGCAAAGTCACCCGTTTCAGCCCGACATATTCTAAATTATTCAACTACCTCTAGGTTTTACATTGCCCACTTCTTCCTAAACATATCTAAATTATTCTTTTTTGTACAGATATATTTTTCAGTCTCATACTTTAATTTGACTTTTGATTGAAAACCTCGTATACTTGGGAGTTCTTTATTCCTTCTACACGCCCATAGATAAATTTTTCCTGTAAGTAACAGATAGTTAAGTAAGGGAAGTTCTGGTGTTAAAAGACCGATTAATATATCCTTCAAATTAAGATGTATCTGCTGTTTTGTGAAAGATAATTAATATAATTCAAAATCTTTCCAGAAAGAAATTGAATGGCATAAAACTTCAGTTTTCTCGTGTTATTTGAAAAGCAAGCCTTTTTACTGACAAAAAGAGAGTAATAGTCTTTTGATTTCTTTTTAGTCACACCAAAAAGGCCGCAGTCAATTTTGAAAGATGGATTTAGGACTGTACAATCTGGATTATGATTGGGATAAATAAGAGTTAACTTTTCTATTCATCATCTAATCAAATTATTAGAAAAATTCCTGCGTCCGTTACACCGGCAAATGTTTCTTCAAATAAACTGAAAATTCAGCCTTTATTGCACGAATCCAGTAAACTAAATACATAACTATCAGAGGAGTTTAAGCCGCTATCTAAACCATACTTTCTGTGCAATGTTGGTCGCATCTATTTATGTCAATCCATCATGGTCATGTATTGTTGTATTTCTTTATTCATCCTCTAAGAAACTGAAAGGATCGCAAAAAATAATTAAAAATAGAACTTAGAGTAACTTGATTAATTTGGCAAAAGGCAAAACCAAAAAATAAATACTCGGGGAAGATTGGAACGTCAGGGCTAAAATAAAACATATAACGCCCGCAGTGTTAGAAGACTGATACTCAGATTCACGCCCTGCCAGAGCTCAGGTGAACACCCTGGGGTTGGAAGGTGGTTGAAACTTCAGAGCAGGAGGCTTAGGAGGGGCTGCAAGAACCTGATGGCTAGGTTTTCGTTTGAAGGCGGGCATCCCTTGCTTGAGTTCCATTTCTTTATCTGGGTCACCCGGTGCGAGCTTTATGTTGCTCTGACTGTACTTAGAGCAATTTTCCTCCACTTAGCAGTTTTACGTTGAGTTCTCATTGGTTCTATAGGAAAATTCATTACTTGACGATGGAATTCCGCATCAACTTGCACGCCAAAACCGATGTCGTACAAATCGCGAAGCAGAATTCACGAGTCAAGTAATGAGTTTTCCTTGACTCGCATAATTGAATAAAAATGAGAAAACAGCATTACTTATGGTTGTTATGTATACGTGGGTGCGAGACAATATCACTTAACCTCGTTTCAACTCGTAATTTCACGCTAAGTACCTTGCTTCGTTAACCAATCAGAATGCGAGATTTTATTCAATGATGCGATTCTAAAATTTATTTTTCTTTATTCTGATCGGTGGATGTGCTGACTTTAAATTTGGGTTTACGACACTCAATTGGAAAGGGCTTAAATGAAAAATCTGTCAATTTGACATATTCCTCCTCACCACAGTTAGCCCAAGTTCCATTGTAAGTAGCAGTAAGTGCACACCACAACGTGTGCCAATTGTATTTGGTACAAGAGTGGAAGGTCTTCCCCATATAGGTGAAAGGGAAGACACAGCAAGCGCCCTGCTGATTGTCTGTCTTTTTGCCTGGTGGGCACCCACTTCCGACGACTGCAAGAAAAAAAGCGCGAAAGAGATTCATGTGAAACCAGTAAACCTGTGGGCGAACATTGATGGTAATCATTAAATGACACAGGCATGCTAGAAGAAAAAGAACTCCAAGTGCTCCTAAAAGGAGTGGAACCCTACGACCTTCCGATGAGCACTGCGGATGCTACCACTGAGTGACTTAAGTCGGGCTAGGTTGTCTAACTAGGTCTATAGTGACAACCTTTTTGTATACTGCCAGGATAGGAATGTCGATATGTTGTGCTTATGAACAATGATAATATAAATGAAAAAGATAAATTTAAAGCATGGCGATTTTAGGTAAACGGTAATGTTAATCAGTAAATGACACAGGCACGATCCAAGTACTTTCAGTAAATCAGTAAACTTAATATAACTTCAGATCAAACATTTTTTTTTGAGATACCTAGTAATTCGTAGATTCAGTTCTACTTAGCTCCTAGAACCTCCAGAATCCTCTCGAAAAATGGTTTGATTTAGGTTATCTCCCTACCATTTCGATAAGTTCGATAAGGACAATAAAACTTTTCCTACTGTAATAAGATGAACAAAATGACTCCTTAAAATGCAGCCAACAAATATTAATAACAAATTATCCATGAACGACGTTTTATCAGGCAGAGGCCGGCGTTTGTAAGCAACCCAGCAGGCTGTGTCAAGCGTTTGAATCAGAACAATAAAGTTACGTTTCGATTAAATTTATTCTTATTGCGTCGAAAAAGAAACCTTTTCTACCGTAGGGAAGCGATTTGCAGATTTGGTGGCGAGTTTGTATGTTTTATCTGATGAGGCGAACTCGTGGCGATGGATGCAGACTGGTAGAGGACGAAATTCTGAATTCAACGGTTCTAACATATGGAATTGTATCGCAAAACGCTGATACCAAGTAAAAACCTTTAAAAAAGGTTTTCACTGAGTTATTTGGATCCTTCTAGTGTATACCCTTGGTAAAACTAGAGTTTTTGATAGATATGCCAATTGTATCAGTTATGTTGGAGGTAAATTATAGAAAATTCAAAAATCGCAGTTAGCTTCATGTTGCTCCTGTTTAGAATGATCTAGATAAGAACCTGAAACTACTTCCTCTAAAATCATTCAAAGACAAACGGAAACTGACCCTCAAACACATCTATATATAAATAAAAAAATAAAACATATAAAAAAAATAAAACATATAAAAAATAAAACAAATAAAAAAATAAAAGCTATGGATAAAAAAAATTACTCCATAGCTTTCTACCGGGTACCATTAATTTCTTAAACTTTCGTGATCTCTAAGTTTCTTATCTTTATTTATTACCTATTACCTCACATATTTTTCGCTCTTTTACTTTCGTATTCGTTTTGGCTGTATAACTAAAAGCCTTATCTGTATTCGTAGATTTTCTAAAACAAGGTGAAGCTGAAGCGCTTTTCAAATATCCATTAGCTGCTTGTCTATTTTTATCAATTGTTACTATAGATTGTTAGTTATCCAATTTATCTCTTGAATAGTTCTTTAATCTTTTTTATTGTACATATCTTACGCTGTTTTTATCTTTTATTTGGGGAAACATCATCATCATAGGCTCAACCTCCAGTTTTCCTTTTCAAGATTTTTTTTAGTACTTTTTTTATCTTGAATATTTAAATACGTTATGTCATGCTATGTTATGTTATCAAGGGCTATCAAAATCCCCATAAAAATATGGGGCTAGCCACGCAAAATTCCGAGATAATTGGGTTTGAAATCTGAAAAAAGTGCTGATGTTGCTTTTTTTCAAAAGGTGAAGGAAAATAAAATCTCACCGTCAATTCCTTTTAATTTTGATTTTTTTTAAAACGAACTCAATGGGATAAAAATCTTTAAAAACAGGAAAAAAAAAACGGAAAATACCATCCTCAGGACAAGGTAACGGTAAGATTTTGTTCTCAAAATGACTGCATTGAGGCCATTTTTAGCCTTGGTTACTCTCGCGTACGCAGCCAAAAATACTGGAAAAACATTGTTTGCCTTATACTTCTTCCTTTTTTTCGGTGTCATTAGAAATAGGGGTCAACATACGTTTTTTAGTTATTTCGTCGTCACACTTTGTTCGAGCTTTCCTAACACCTCCCCTGTAAGTAAACACATCGACACCGGTGTGGCACGATTGTCTCGCGTGAGGGACAATTTCCCCCTACTTTCCCATGCCGCGTAGTACTAGTGCAATCTCAACAAATGCTCAATTGTTAACTTATGATTAGTCCAGGTAATTCTTTTTCTTTTAGATACAATGAATATATGAAGTTCATATATTTTGAACTGCGGTATTAGATACGTATGATGCACGATCCTCGCGGTAGGTAGCGCTATTTATGCAATAGCGAAAATCAGACCTGAAAAAAATCAGGCCTGTACGGGATTCGAACCACTGACCTCTGCGATACTAGGGCAGCGCTCTACCAATTGAGCTAACAAGCCAACTGGGAGCAGGCCGTTAAGTTGATTCGTAATAAACCCGTGAAAGTGATAAATCAGATACAATGAATATATGAAGTTCATATATTTTGAACTGCGGTATTAGATACGTAGGATGCACGATTCTCGCAGTAGATAGCGCTATTTATGCAATAGCGAAAATCAGACCTGAAAATCAGACCTGATTTTTTTCAGGTCTGAATTTCGCTATTGCATAAATAGCGCTATCTACTGCGAGGATCGTGCATCATACGTATCTTTTGCTTTTGTTATTCAAAGAACCGAAAGATGTATCTCCGAAGAGATGTGGAGTTTAATGAAAACGATTTCGGCCTGAAGCGAGCCATGGCAACAGAGCCAGACCCAAGGTGCGAGGAAGCAGAGCAAACCGAAGTAATCCCTAGAAAAGATGAAGGAGAACAAGAAGAAATGAAGAATTTAGAAGAAGACTCGGCAGGGGAACCTCGACGGTCCGTAAGAACAAGAAAAGTGCACCAGTCAGATATGGCTAGGAGGAATACGCAGACACGGCAACTCACCGCGTACAGCATGTCGTCTATCATCTTTCTGGGATTGATGAACCTACAACTATACAAGAAGCAAGATCAGTTAATCAAGCTGCAGAGTGGAAAGTCGCGACGGCTTCAGAATACAATTCGCAGATTGAAAACAAGACGTGGAGGTTGGTTAAATTACCTCCAGGTCGGAAAGCTGTTAGGTGCAAATGGGTCAGTCTAAACTGAAACACTCCTGCGATGGTACAGTGGAACGATTCAAAGCACGCCCAGTGGCCAAAGGTTACACCCAGAAATATGGTATTGACTATGATGAAACCTTTTCCCCTGTAGTTCGTTTCTCTTCAATATGTTGTTTGCTAGCGTTTGCAGTTCAGAATGATTTGCTGATTCACCAGATGGACGAAGAAACAGCTTTTCTCAACGATAAACTTGATGAAGAAATTTACGTGCAGCAGCCCGAAGGATACATAAAACCTGGGGAGGAGCATCTGGCATGCAAGCTAGAGAAGTTGCTGTTTGGGTTAACGCAGTCTTCCTGTTGATGGAACAAAGTTTTTCGGGAGTGCATTGAGAAGATTGGTTTTATTCAAGCCTCTGCAGATCCCTACGTATTCATCAGAAAGGATGCATTAACTATTATTGGAGTTCACGTTGACGATCTGATGATTCTAGCAAGAAACAGTACGGTGGAGATGAGAGGTGTCAAGCACAGTCTAAAGCTACAGTTTAAGATGAAAAATATTGGAGAGCTGCATTACTGTCGGAGTCTAAATCGTTCAAGATGTCAAAAACAAGCTAGTCTTCCTTCATCAAGGGCACTACGTCGCAAAGATGCTCGAGAAGTTTGGGCAAACAGAAGCCAAACGAGTGTCTACACCTGCAGCTTTGAAAGTCAAGCTGCAAAAGGATGATGGTTTTAGCAGACCCGTTGATGTGACCTCGTATCAATCGATTGTAGGTAGCCTACTTTATGCTGTAATCGCAACACGTTCAGACATCGCCCAAGCAGTGGGAGTTGTGTCGAAGTTCTGGGCCAATCCGACACAAAATCATTTAACAGCAACAAAGCGAATCCTCAGATATCTGAAAGCAACCGCATATCTTGGATTGAGTTACAAGAAATATGCTGATGGAAATTTGATTGGTTACTCAGATTAACATTGGGCGGGTGCTATGGAAGACCGTCATTCCACTTCAGGAAACGCGTTCTCACTGGTGCTTGGGGCAGTAAGTTGGCTAAGCAAAAAGCAGGCTACCGTCGCATTGTCGACAACAGATGCAGAGTATGTAGCACTCAGCAAGGCCACTCAGGAAGCAATCTGGCTTCGAAGGTTGTTGGCAGACATGGGGGAACCTCCAGAGGGACCAACTAAAATATATGGAGACAACCAAGGAGCTATCTCGATGACTAAGAAGCCCGTGTGCCATGCCAGGACCAAGCACATCGATATACGTTACCATTTCGTTCGCGAAAGAGTACAAGGCGGAGCGATCGCTTTCAAATGCATTGGTACAGACGAGATGATTGCTGACATCCTTACGAAAACTTTGCCTAAGCATCACTTTGAGAAACTTGTTACTAAGCTAGGCATGAAGACTGTCAAATAAGCAACATCAAAAGTAGGAGTGTTGTTATTATGTATATTATGATTCGACCGTTGTTATTTGAATCTAACATATTTCACAGGAAATGTTAAATAAATTTAACTTATGGTTGGTCCAAATGTTTCTGTTCCTTTTGTTATTCAAATCTTTTAAAAAAAAAAATTAGCATATATATATGTATTTTGTTTTTTTTCTCTCTGTTATAACTGTCTTTTTCGTGTGAGTGGAATAAAAGAAGCAAAGGTTTGTTTTCAATGGTGTAAAAATATCAGTGGGCACCGTCCTAGAAACAGTGGCACGATTGCGCATAGAAACAAATCAATTGTCCTGATTCAAACATCATGTAATTACACGGCTTGGAACCCACCAAACTGAAAAGAATAACCCCGTTTGATGATCGACTAAATTCCCTCTAAACTAGCGAACCTTTATTGACGGGTAATTTTATGTGAATGAACCCTGAACAGCAACGGTAAGATTTCATTCGCAACGAAAATTCTACCTTTTACTGCAGTTTTGAAGTACTTTAATTGCGAGAAAGCACCAAATTAGAACTTATTTTCATTGATAACTGTACTCACCTTTTTCGCAATGTTTCCCCTTGTAACCTAAATGACATTGACCGCTCTTTGTTTTTCCACTGTGCTGGAGGGAGATGACAATGCACGAGATCTAGAGTCATAAATGAACGAGTCAAAAAACTGTTTGATGGGTGGATCATACAATGATACTTCAATAGCTTTCTCACGTAGTTTTCTGGCTGTCTTTCCTCCGTGAATTTCATTACTTTCTGAATGTTTCCCAACGATAGTCTTTCAGCTACCTCAAAACTTCAAGAATTCGTTTTTCTTAAAATCCTTACGTTCGCATGAACTTTTAAAAGGCTGAAATAAGGGGTCACTATTGGGCTAACATAACTCCGAATGTGCACCCCGGCTCTAAGACTAGGTTTACAATAGAGGAGAGTTTTCCGGATTCGTAAATGTTTCCGGATTCATCAATTTTGGAGTATTCGGATTCGTAGGCGTTTACACTGAAAGGATATTCGGATTCCTGACCGTTTACACACAACGACAACTCCGGGAACATTCGAAATGTAATGGTTACCAAGCCCAGTGTTGTTTCGTCGTTCGATCGACAAAGTGAAAATGCCTCCCCCAAAAAAGGCTAGAGTAGATCCAGATGCCACTGAGGCAAATTTGAGTTGGACAGATGCCAAGCAGTCTACGTCGTCGGCGATTAAGTGTGGCTGACTTTAAAATTTGCGTTTCTTCAGTTCCCACTTTAAGACAAGGTTTACACTAGAGGAAATTGTTCCGTGATGAATCCAAAATGTTTTAGTACCGGATTCACTCTGCCGTTTACACGAAAGTGGACGAATCCGAAATATAACCTTCCCGGTTTGGTCGTGTCTCCGGAGATTTCGAATCCGGAATTTAAAGTGGGAACTTTGAATCCAATAACTTTTGAATCCGGAAAGCTTTGTCGTGTAACCGCTTTTTTTCTCGAATCCGGATATTATTTCCACCTGCAATCTTTTGAGTTTGCGGTGAAACCAAAATGGATCTAGTGCTAACATTGCTGGCGGTCTCCGGTTGCCTAATTTTGTTGCAGGTTCAGGCGATAAATGTTATCATGTGTACCGCAGTATTTCTGAAGAAACGCAAATTATTATTGCAAGGAAGTTTAACGTCAGCCACACTTAATCGCCGACGACGTAGACTGCTTGGCATCTGTCCAACTCAAATTTGCGTCAGTGGCATCTGGATCTACTCTAGCCTTTTTTGGGGGAGGCATTTTCACTTTGTCGATCGAACGACGAAACAACACTGGGCTTGGTAACCATTACATTTCGAATGTTCCCGGAGTTGTCGTTGTGTGTAAACGGTCAGGAATCCGAATATCCTTTCAGTGTAAACGCCTACGAATCCGAATACTCCAAAATTGATGAATCCGGAAACATTTACGAATCCGGAAAACTCTCCTCTAGCGTAAACCTAGTCTAAATTGCGGATTCAAAATCTCCGGAGACACGACCAAACCGGGAAGTTTTTATTTCGGATTCGTCCACTTTCGTGTAAACGGTAGAATCAATCCGGTACTAAAACGTTTCGGATTCATCACGAATCCGGAACAATTTCCTCTAAGTGTAAACCTAGTCTAAGTCACACAAACTGGCTGCTGACGCTAACAATTAAGCTTTTGTTGTACTGACGACGCTGAAAAGGCTGAAATATAAACAGGCAAACCAACCTGTATGGAGCCATAGTATATAGATCCTTTTTTCTCTTTGAAATAACTTGGTTTCAGCTGTCGTGTGCTTTTGTTCAGCTCACAGATGCGGTCTTTTGTTTTGTTTCCTGGTCGTACATTGAACGACTTGCAGAAGTTGTTATCACTTCCAAGGCATAGAAGTTGGCATTCAAAGTCGTGAAAAACAATAGTGGTACTCAAGGCATGTCCACTTAAAACACGATCTTGAAGGCAAAAAAAAAAAAGTTTTCGAAAATGAAGAGATAAAACAAATTTAAAAAATGACGTGTTTTCAATAATACATACCAACTTGAGTTTCAAATATGCTTCCGCAAAAGTCTTTGTTTGACGTCGAAAATGCAATTTCCAGAAAAATTCGGAGAAATGTAATGATAGCAACCTTCTTTGGGGACGAAACAGCCATTAGAAAATATCCACTTGTTTTTCTTTCGAATTTCTGACCAACTGCTTCAGGATTTGTCGTAGATGTTTAGAGAGTTTTCACTTCTCATTTTTTATTTATATTCACGCGAATTTTAAAGATCATTAGTGAATCTCAAAACAGTTTATATGAATGTTTTTTCCGTGTTTACATAGCTTCATAAAGTTTCGAGTGAGAGTTTTGGCAGAATTAACGACAGGTTAAATGAATTCGAGACGAATTTAATGGTTTATAACCTTTCTTGAATCATTTATCCAACAGATACACATGTATAATTCCCCATGCCAAACTGTTGTATACACAAGAGGCATAATTAAAATTTCAAATGAAGTATTTTAGGAAACACAATGATCTGATATTAGTGGCTCTTTCCAGGTGGCTCTGGTTTTCCATTTAGCTAAACCAAGATGTTATTATCTGTTAATTACTTTCTCTTAGCTAAACCTATCGGAAATGACCATTAAGAATTTATACTTTGACGGGTGGTACGACATTCTATATTTTCAATTCATCATATTATTAGTTGTTTACGCGGCTGACTCTGTCTTGACACGACGGTTCGTTACGTGCTATGCAGGGTAAGAAACAGTAAGTCAGCCTCTCCCTAAAACTGACGTGAGTAGGGCCGGACGGGTCGACGTGAGCCGTTCTGGAGTTAACTTGTTTGTTTGTGTGTGTGTGTGTGTGTGTGTGTGTGTGTGTGTGTGTGTGTGTGTGCGTGTGTGTGCGTGTTAGCCTCCTTTGCAAGCGTTATAAGCTCGTGATCGCTTATCCGAAAGCCATGTTTGATTTAGAGTCAGAGTGAACGGTGGGTGTAAGGGGCGGGGGATGGAGTCACCCACCCCAGCCCCTCTCCCTTTTTATGACCGTCACACGCCCCCTTGGTACAAATTACTTTCTCTCCCCAGCCTTTCACTGCCATTTAAATTAAAGATGGCGGTCATTTTCGCTGAAAAAATACTAAGCACTCGCTCGCCCCACTATTCCGCCTGCTCTGTAGGCTTTGAGTGTGTGCGTGTGTGAGTGCGTGTGCGTGTGTGTGTGTGCGGCGTGTGTGTGTGTGTGTGTGTGTGTGTTCTTTGTTTGGTTTGTTTTGTTTGATTGGAGAATCGTTACCGTAGTTTTCCAACACTCGCCTTTGTTTTGTGTGTGATCGCGTCGTATTAGGGTTGAAGAAAATTTCTTAAACCTTGATAAACTGTTCGCTGTGACTCTCGGTCAAATGATTTGCCTTTAAGTCATGACGGTACGGCAGGGCACAGCGCGTTCGTGCGTCATATTGATAATGACGCACGAACGCGCTGTGCCCTAGCGTACCGTCATGACTTAAAGGAAAATCATTTCTTAGTCCGCAGAATTACAGGTAACCCAAATTTACATATGATGTACGATCCTCGCAGTAGATAGCGCTATTTAAGCAATAGCGAAAATCAGACCTGAAAAAAATCAGGCCTGTACGGGATTCGAACCACTGACCTCTGCGATACTAGTGCAGCGCTCTACCAATTGAGCTAACAAGCCAACTGGGAGCAGGCCGTTAAGTTGATTCGTAATAAACCCGGGAAAGTGATAAATGAGATACAATGAAATATATGAAGTTCATATATTTCATTGTAACCCAAATTTACTTGCAAATGCAAGTGTACCAAACGTTCCAATTGATAGATTTTGAATCGGAATTTCAAAAATTTTAAAAATTGATTCACATGGTAAATTAATTTACTGAGATGAAAGACCTAAAAATTTGAATTTATCTCATGCAACTATTTTTTCTGACATCATCTGGCTTAATTTTGCGATCCATTGTTCAAAAATCTAATTTTCCCATGATAGTGAGATTTTTCTTCTTCTTTATTCTTCTTCGTTCCCAGTGGAACATAGGTCCTCAACTAGAGCGCTCCGCCTAATCCTCTTTTGTGCAGTGCCCTTTGCCTCATTCCACTTGAGATGATTCCTCTTTAACTCCTCAATTCTCGTACGTCGCCAGGTGTGCTGGGGTCTCCTATGGTCTCCCTCTCTTTCGTTTCCCCTGTGGGATCCACTCCAGGGCCTTCTTGACTATATCTCCATCTGGTCTCCTCAACGTATGCCGATCCAGCCCCAAGTTCTTTGTCTTATCTCTTGCTCTATCAGACGCTGCCCTGTTTGTCTCCAAAGCTCCTTACTGCTGATTTTTCTAGGCCACCAAATTCCCAGGATGTTCCTCAAGCTCTTATTGATGAACACTTGCAACTTCTGCTCCAAACTCTTAGTCAGCCTCCCAGTTTCAGAACCATACAAGAGCACCGCCTTCACATTTGACCCAAAGACTCTCAGCTTGGTCTTGGTTGTTAGTGTTGTGGGTCGCCATATTGCTCTCAGCATCGCAAATGTCTGTCTCGCCTGTCTAATTCGTGCCTGAATGTCCTCTCAGATACTGGTGCCCATTCCAGCAAGAATTGTGCAGCTTCTTTAGACAGAATGAAGCAAACTCCTCTTTCATGATTTTCACCTTCATCTATCCCTTAGTACAGCACAGTTTCTCCTGCAGCTATCCTCGACCTCCCACAAGAGTTCCATCTCATTTCTCTCACTCCTAGAATACTAATATCATATCTCTACATCTCTCTTTGAGCACCTGAGCACACTTACCAGTCTCTAACATTGTCCTAACATTCCATTGCCCTATCTTCACATACGCTCGTGGTGACAGCAATTTCATCGGTGGTTTATGCGTCATTCTTTGCTTCGCACGGTGCTCCAACCGGGTGTTAGCATCTTGTACCCCTACTTCCCGATAGGGCGCAGTGGTAATGCTAGTTTCGATTTCTGTAATATGTTTCTTTTTTCGAAAGCGGGTTATCGGCCCGCCGCCCAACCTCCAACCTGTCAAGTGAAGCGTTACAAGTCTCAGGCGGAGGCCGCGGTAAGAAACGTACCCTAATCTCGCCTTAAGATATTCTAAAATTGACCACAGTGACCTTTCTAGTTTTTGTTTACCGTGTTTCCTTAATAAAGCGCTCAGCCGCTTATTTAGACTTTCACCTACCAGGAGGGGCACTTATTGGAAGGAGGGCGCTTAATCCAAGGGGGGTGTGGGGAGGGCTTATCAAGTTAGCGCAGCATTACGAAAAAAAATTTAAAAGACAGGTAAAACACATCAAGGAACTATGCAAACCATAAGGAGATAGAAATAAGTCGAACGGGAAAGAAACTTTTCTCTTGTATTGATGCTGTTGTTGTTGAAGCTTGAAACATTGCAAATAAAGTGGCAAAAGAAACAGAGGGCAGGCTCTTATTCGGAGGAGGCTAATTATAGCGTAAGCGCTTATTTGAGGAGATGCGGTACTGATTTATTCATTTTTTGCCACAATTACAAGAGTTCACTTTCTCACAGGAAGCGACGGAGGATTCTCTTAAAGCTGAAAAAAGAAAGTTACAAAGAGAGGTTTGTATATCAATGATTGTTGTCTTTGTTTTGTTTTCCAGCTTGTTTTTCACCCTCTACTCTTTCTCCTCACTTCGTGTAATGCCCTGTTTTTTTGTTTGTTTGTTTTTATGTTTTGCCAAGTTTTTGTTTTAGATTTTTTTACTGTCCTTTATTGCAGCTTCGTAAAGCGCAAGATGAAATAGGCGAATTACAGACCGTTAACGATCATCTTCAGAAGAGATTCGATAAACTAAAGAGCAAAAGAAAGGACGACACGTAGTGCATGTAGATAAAGTTTTGTTACTAATTCAGGTAGCATTTGTATGTCTAATTCAATGAACAGAACTTGACGTATCCGGTTTGATCTGAGGCGAACAGGCCTGTTTGTGCAATAAAACAACAAAGGTCGTTGGCGGTTCGCGATTGGTTTTTGCAGTCATAAACTGTCGCTGTCAATGTTATGGTTTCGAAAGTACCTACCTTGTCTGATTGGTTGGAAAGAGTTAACAAAGTGCTTCAGAAAGTTAAAAAAAAAAAATAGCAGAGACAGTGATTAATGAAAAATAACACCTGAAAGTACCATAGAAGATAATTTTATACACACGAGGTTATTTTATATTTTCCAACGTAAGATAGACACATTTTCGCAAGGGAATGTTTGATAACTCGAGGGAATTGTGTGGAAAACGTAATGCTGTTTACGGCATACATACATTTGGCTTGCAGTCCTTGTTAATAGTTGTGAGGTTATTTTTCCATAAATAGTCTCCATTCAGTAAATAGGTACACACATCAAAGCCTTATCAAGTGGCTTTAATATCACTTTGATCGCTGTCAATGCGTAGTTGTCAATAAATCTGGTAGTCAAGCCTTAGCATGGAATGGAAATTATTTTTACAGCAGGAAATTGTTGTTTACTAGGTGATACGAAAGAGATAATGATGAAAGTTTTGAAATTTTCCCGAGTGAAACCCTTCTGCTTCCAGGAGTTTTTGGCACTTAGTTGCCTCCGACAGTATCAATACATTTTTTTCTTCGTGGAGCAACAGGTTACGAGAATGCACAAAGTTATCGGCTGGAACTGTACTTGATTCAACACTAAACTTCCTCAACTAATTACAAGGAAATGAGTGGAGGGAGTGGGAGGTTTTAAATGGCTCCAAAAAAGTATCGTGTTGGTGGAAAGTCCTCTACGAGATTTCTTAGAGACGAGCGATGTTATTCTAAGGGGAGTTTAAAGGTATGGCTGATTGATCTTTCTGGCGTTTTTTTTTTTTTTTTTTCCTTTTTTTTTTGTCTTTTTTTTTTCCAATCTATCCCCCTCTCTCACAAAATCTTTTTCCTCGGAGTTAATTCTTTCTAGAAGTGTAAGGTGGCGAGTCACTTCATCCCTCTCCAAAAATGACCATGGGACTCCCAACCCCCATCCCATCTAATGCTTGTTATTCATTTCAGTGGAAATTATTTTCTGTACGTGCTGCCGGGATGGCGCTAGCAAGTACTGTTTTCTTTTTAAAACGATACGAGCCCTTTGCGCACTTAGTATATTGCGTCCTCTCATTAAAGTGCTACTGAAACGTAATTTTCATATCCGAGATTTTTGCAATATAATAGAGCTTGAACGTTATTTGCAAACGCTGTGTACTTTTTTTGGGCCAACGCATAGCGGAAAGTACATTTTTAACCATTCGAAGTTGACCGGCTGAGATCAAAATTGGCGGCCATCTTGGCGCGGCCAAAACAGCCCTGTGACGTCACTGGTTGTGTACTTCTGTGAAAGAAAGGTAAAAGCATGGAGTGTGGCTTGCATGTTGGGAGGCCGAAAGAGAGGATTTCGGGCAAAATGCCATCCTCGTCTTATTCATTGGCGGCCACATCGGCATCTTGGCTATCTGCGAGAGGTTCGCCTGGATAGGGAGCAAAATTCCCGACTGATATCGAGAACGAATCTCTACCAGTCTATTTAGTTAATCGGCAACTGACGAGATCCACAAGATTAGGATCGAAACCGCGGTCTTGCCTGACCATCTACAGAAAATGTCGAAAGACATTATAACGGCAGATGGGCTACTAAACGCCCCGGGCCAAAGCAATGCCATTCAGAGAATGAAGAAAACATGGAAGCCTCATACGACACCGCCACTGAAGATGATCTACTCGGCAAGTCTGAGGATAACAGACAAATCGCTCTGTACCAAATGCCTAGCAGAACATGCCCAGAATCCCTACAATATAGGGCGAGGGCCAAAATAAGAGCCGACGAGGATTTCAAAAATGAGATAAAGCAAATCCTTAACAACGCGGAGCAAGAAACAGTAAAGGCGATCATGTGCTTCTATGAACGTGAAATCGGTCGTTTTAATACCGAAATAAAGAAAAGAAAACGAGCCAAAACGGCTGGAACACTGAACACTAAGAACTGTAGTACGATCGAATCAGCGCGCGTGACGGAAGCTGAAAGCAATCAAGACAACTTAACGATCGAGACAGTCAAAAAAATACAAATGAATAAAGGCTGATAGTTTCGAAAGAAACTGTTTGGGGCTGCGTCGGTGGGAGTAGCGAAATAATTTGGATATATCAACAAAGTTGAAATGGTAAATTGGCCACCGTAATGATTACAAAAGCTGACGTTTCGAGCGTTATCCCTTCGTCGGAGTCAAAAAAATAGCTGTACATCTACAAAGGTGAACGATTCGAAAAAGACGCAATCCCTGATGTGTGTACTCAGAGCCACACATAAAGCAAATTCTCATGAAAAACTGGCATTTAATAGAAACACAACCACTACTGAGTGAACTATACAAAAATCCGCCGCCCGTATCTTACAAAAGAGGGCGGTCGCTCAAAGACATACTCGTGAGGGCTGAACTTTGAATAGGCTACTCTAAACACACGCTTGGGAGTCGTGTAGGCCTGTCAACCCCATTTTATGCCACCATCTTCCTCTTCGCTACTGGAGACAACTTCGCTTTGTTCAGAAGAAGATTCACTTGACAAAACTTCGATATCTGCCATCTCCTTCGCCCACGAATACAAACAAACAGTGAGTGAAATAAACCACGCTATCGGAGTGAACACAACCAGTGACGTCATCAATCCATTTCGCTCGGTACCAGGGCCCGGACATGGTTTTGTGTAAAATTTTTGATTTGAACGGTTAAAAAAGATATCTTTCGCTTCTTTTTGGCCAAAGCAAATTATCTCATGATGATCAGCATATTCAAAACTACAGGTCAGAGCAACTATTTCAGATACGAAAATTTCGTTTCAGTAGCACTTTAAATATTGGCTCCTGATTACGAGTAGTGTTGCTTTATTTGCTCAATGAAGGGGGGGATCGTCCCCCTTGTAAAACTTTACAGCTAGTACTTTTGGGTCAACTAGACTAGAGAAGTCTCTGGCAAGCAGTGCCAATAGGTTGGTGGTTACAAGGAGAATCATTCCATCGGCCATGGTCGGACGGTAGCGAAGACGGACCGTACATGTGGCCACACGGCTCGTTAGCATTTCCATTCGGCTCACCCGTGTTCCAGTTTTTGTAAACTGGAACTGAGTGGTCATACCAGTAGAATCCGTTAGCTGTCGAGTTCCACTTCAGCCCAATCCAAACATACCGCAGAGATGTAGCTTGTCTCTTTACGAGGTCCCAGACGAAGTCGTTTTCTTCGGCGCTGTTGATCTTCACCAGTTCCCCTTTGAGACGGCGGCAGAACGTTTGAGCTTGGAGCCAGGTCTTGGAGTCAGAGTCATCAATCAAGTAACAGTTATTATTGAACAAAATCCATCCTGTTGGACAGACTAAAAACGAGTCGAATGTTAGATAAAAATCAACATGTCAGTCAGGGTAACGTCTTCTACGTGACCACTGGGAAATGTCGCAACATTTCTGAAGAATTAAGAGTTCCCCGTCTACTCACCGGCCAAAGAACCAATCATGGACCGCAAGCTTCTTAAATGTCAACATGCGAAACAAACATTGTTAGCTTAAAAGATGTATTGAAACTCTGTAAATCGATGTGTTTTTTTTTTGTAATGGATTCTAGGGCTTCCAGCGACGCATAAATCCATAGGCCTTCTACGACTGAAAAAGAGATCAACAGAAATGAAAACACGGAGGGGAAAAATTGCGAAATGGCGACATATTCAAAAGTTGACGCATGCTCAGATATCTATCTTGGCGAAGTGTTATTTTATGACGTTATGTTTTGAGAATAAGAAGAGAGGATCTTTCGAGTGACACTGCGCTTGCTTCGGTAAAATTTTTTGAAAATTGGCTCAATAATAACCATATACAGTCTCTTTCAAATGGTCTATTCATATAAAATCTCCCGTTCCAAGGAGAGGTATTTAGCGTGGAATTGCGAGTTGAAAACGAGGTTAAAGATATTGCTTCGCATCTGAATAGACATAACTATCGCTCAAGATAAAAATAAACAATGTTATAGCTGTTTTCTGTTTTCTTACTATTATTCAATTATGTGATTCAAGGAAATTTCCATTATCAGACTCGTAAATTCCGCGTTAAATTGCACTTGAAAACCGAGAACGCACTCCTCGCTTCGCGATTCTGCGATATCGGTTTTCGCTTGCAATTTTACGTGTAATTCTCTCGTGGAGTAATGAATTTTCCTATAAAATCTGTCAGCCAATGGGATAAATTTAGAAAACAGCAACTTAGAGAATATCGGCAAAACTGTCTGAACGACTTTGAGTTTTTGCCATTTCGAAAGGTCAGGCAATCATTTCCATCATGAGGAAAACAATAAATATATTCACCGAGGGAGGTAAAGATAAATTATTTAAGTATTAAGGCCAAAAATTGGAAAATATTTGCCCGTTATAATTAGTAGAGATGATGTTACCATGGTAGTGTCATTCATCTAAGAATCGGCAACCAAAATAGAACTCATTATATCGTTAGCCCAACTTTTAAATCTATTGAGAGAAAACTTTCAGATAAATTAGCTAGGTTTACTTTCGTAGCTCGCGCCCTGAAGTTAGTTTTATTCGTTAATACTCGTGGGAACCGCTCTATTGAAACAAAAAAGGATCGAACTTGAACTTAATTAATAACTGTATTCACCTTTTTCGCAATGTTTCCCCTTGTAACCTGAATGACATTGACCGCTCTTTGTTTTTCCACTGCGCTGGAGGGAGATGTCAATGCACGAGATCTAGAGTCATAAGTGAACGAGTTAAAAAACTGTTTCATGGGTGGATCATGCAATGATGTTTCAATAGCCATCTCATGTTCTTTTCTGGCAGTTTTTCTTTCGTGGTTTTCGTCACTCTCTAGATGTTTCCGAGGGATAGTCCTTCAGCCACCTCAAAACTTCAAGAACTCGTTTTTCGTAATATCGGGGAATCCGGCTACGTTCACATGAACTTTGAAAAGGAGGTGTTAGACTGAAATAGGGATCAATAGTGGGTCAATAGTAGGGATCAATAGTGGGATCAATAGTTAGACTGAAATAGGGATCAATAGTGGGCTAACAAAATTCCCAATGTGCTCCAGCTCTAAGTCACGCAAACTGACTGCTAGCAAGCTTTTGTTGTACTGACGACGCTGAAAAGGCTGAAATATAGACAAGCAAACTAACCTGTATGGAGCCATAGTATATAGATCCTTTTTTCCGTTTAAAATAACTTGGTTTCAGCTGTCGTGTACTGTTGTTCAGCTCACAGATGCGGTTGTTCGTGTTGTTTCCTGGTCGGACACTGAACGACTTGCAACTGTTGTTATCACTTCCAAGGCACTGTAGCTGGCATTCAAAGTCGTGAAAAACAACAGTAGTACTAAAGGTATGTCCAGCTAAAACACCATCTAAAATGCCATGAAAAAAGCTTTTAAAAATAAAGAAGAAAATAAATTTAAAAAGTGACGTGTTTCATACTTACCAACTTGAGTTTCAAATATGTTTCCGCAAAAGTCTTTGTTTGACGTCGAAAATGCAATTTCCAGAAAAATTGGGAGAATTGTAATAATAGCAAACTTCTTTAGGGACAGAACAGCCATTAGAAAGTATCTACTTGCTTCTCTTTCGAATTTCTGACTATTTGCTTCAGGGTTTGTCATAGATACCCCGACAGTTATCACGCCTCTTTTTTAATGTGAATTTTAAAAGTCAATTAATGGTGATTCTTAATAGGATCAGGTTATATGAATGCGTCTTCCATGTTTACATAGCTTCGTTTAATTACGGGTGGATTTGGGCAGACTTACTGACAGGTTATTTGAATTCAAGACGCATCGAATGGTTTATACAACTTTTGAGATTTTCTCAACATCCAGAGCGCTAATAGGAAGCTATGTGCTAAAATCTAACAAGTCCAACGTTGCTAACTTAAGATTTCTTTTTTAAAAATAAAATGCGTACGAATTTGAACGTTTTGAGTTTACATATCTTGGTGTAAACACATTTCTCGACTGATGAAAATGCACTTGCTATCTTTAATAATTTATCAACAGATAACAGGCATAATTCCCCCCGCCAACCTGTTGTCTACACAAGAGCCTGACATAATTAGAAACTAAAATGAAGTATTTTAGCAAATTAACATAATGATTTGTTATTAGCGGCTCTGTGCTATGTCTTTGCAGGTGGCTTTGGGTTTCCAGTTAGCTTCACCAATATATTGGCTGAACATATTGGAAATGTCCATTAACAATTTATACTTTGACAGATGGTACCACACCCTTTCTGTATTGTTAATCCATCATATTATTAGTTGTTTACGTGGCTGACTCTGCGAGCGCAGGCAGGACGAAGCAAATTCGCTTTCGGTTTCTATTGGCCTAGTGAACCAACTTACCGCTGAGGTTTGCATACGAGGCATTCGTTCATCATAAAAACAGTCCAAGAAAAATAGAAAGAAAAATTAAAGACTCTACCTTGACACGACGGTTTGTTACGTGCTATGCAAAGTAAAAATGGTAACCATGAGAACATGGTCAACAGTTTTAATAAGTATTTTTCATCGGTTGGAAGTCTAGCAGCTTTTAAAGCCGGTCAGTTAGCCAAGGACCAAAATTGGTCTTTGGACTCAAATGCCTATGAAACCTTTAACGTTTCTACGCTGAGTGAACAGTTCGAACTTCAACCTGTATCAAAGAACGATGTGGCGAATGTTATACGAAAATTCATGACCTGACGAGGGAATAGACAATATTCGTATTCCCCGACGGCCCTGGGGCGAGTAAGCGCTTGTGCGTGAATGCGAGGCTAATGCGGGGGGATGCTGCTGCGAAGTACAAGAAAGTTATGGCCGGTTTGGCAGAAATGGAAGTAAATTTTAAAAACTGGAAGGTTCCAGAGCTTAAAAAATACCTGCAGGCTCGAGGAATATCTGTCTCCAACTAAAAGAAGGAAGAATTAGTCGAACTGACGGAAAAAGCCCACGAACTCGCTCTCGAATTGACCGACGACTGTGAGTCCATAAGTGATGTTGTGAATGCGAAGCCGGGTTGGTTACAAGAGATGGTTTAATCCCAAATCCAGAAATCCAGATGGTTTCTAACCTTCGATTGGTTAGGTTTAGTTGCCTTCTGAATTCTCTTTGTCGTGGAAGCATTCTTCAAACGTTTCGTCTCCGGATCCTGGCGTTGTTTCACTTCTTTTCGTTGGAGATGTTTAGGAAAATCAAATATCGTAGGAACAG
>NC_142530.1:14590000-14592500 GCF_964205215.1 Stylophora pistillata
GGTATCCTTTTGTTTCCACTGTTAGTTCAGTGTGATGGTGCCTGGTGGTTGTCACTCACAGGGTTGTCATGGATACCCTGTGCTCAGTTCAGTTTGTCTGGCCCCACCATCCTTTCAGGCATCATTTCCCAAGCTTATCTGCATCGACGAGTTCAACACTTGCTTAAATTGCAATGATAGATGTTTCCAATTAAATTTTATTGAAGTGATAGTGAACTATTCATTTTCATGTACACATTTTTCCATACATTCAAATATATACACTGTATAATGCTATGTAATATCAAAGGCCTTCTTTATTGGTACATCTTCAACTTCTTTCTTGGCCTAACTGGGTTTGATATGTGGTGTGTTTAGCTACAATATTTTCTAAGTTTGAATCTGCTTTCACCAATCTTTCTCCAGCATAACTTTCATGTAGGTATGAATTTAGGGAGGCTAGCAAAAGCTTCCAGCCCTTTATAAGACTTATAAATTAGATTTTGATGCTTCATTGTAAGCACTCTATATCAGTTGATATAAAACCTTGTTTTGATACAAATACCCAATCATTGGTGAACATGTTATCCCCATAGCAACAGTATAAGCTGCAAAATAAAACCTCTTAAGGTAAGCTTGAGGCACTATTAACTCAAAATGACCTTGGTGATCCCATTTTTTCATCACCACAATTTAATTAGCAGGGGAATCAAGAGGCAAGTTTTCGAAAAATTAAAAAAAAATCTGTTCAAGGGATTCAAAGCCACCTGAAGTTTTTGAAAATTTTAAGGTGGCTCTTTATGGTAATAAGTTGTGTCACAAAAATGATTACAACATTTTCACCAATGGCTGGTCATTTGTTTCATGTCATGATTGTAACCAAAACTGGTTATACGGGTAATGAAACAGCAAAATTAAAGTCTTGGGAAGGGCTAGAAACTGTTAGCAGCCGCCTTAACTTGGACATACCTTATCATTCATGAGTAATCTTTACTTGTACACAGCCCTGCCAAACTGTTTTGTAATAGTGGGCAGGATTGGTTCAATGTGAGTTAGGTAGCAAAAAATTGACTGTGGGTGGCAAAATTGTCGCCTGTCACCACATTTTGGTAGGGCTGTGTATGCAGTGTAACAATTACTTAACATCTTAGCCATGTTTAAAAACTATGGTGTCATTCATTTATCATTAAAGTTAGTGAAACATCCCACTTGGATTGATCAAAGATTGAAATGTTTGATAACCAATCATACTTCAGCTTGTACCAAATTAGGTCACATTTTCATGTTTCTTGTTCATGTTAAAATACAACAAATGATAAATGTAACCACAAACGATCAAACAAACCGATGCAGTTATGGCTGGTGAATTTACTGACTCAAACAAAGTCGTAAAACTAAAGAAATAAAGGAAAACAATACAAACAGAAAAGATTAATTAGGGTGACGATCGATGTCGTAAATAAAATCGAATTTAAAGCAAATACAAATCACAAAAAGGCAGCAAAAATTGAAAACAGATGAAATCTAACCTTGTCCAGCCTTGAAATACAATAAATTCTGGAAAAAATACGCTAAACGAGCGCCCAAAACGATCTAAAATATCCAACTGTGAATCGCTAGTCGACCACACTACCGCTTAACTAACATGGTCACGTGACCAGAAAGGGCGCCAAAAACCAAAGGCGGAGGCCTGGACAGGCAACAAAAAACTGGCTACAGTTACAATAACGCTTAAAAAAAATACATTGGGCAAACAGTAATATTTTACAAAGCAACACACGATGTAATAAGTTATATTTTCATGAACAGAAAATTCTGGCAGTATATATTAATTGAGTTTAGATGTGAATCGCAAAATGTGTAATAAATATGTATTTTTTGCTGAAATTTATTAAGGTACTTATTCCCAAGAAACTGAACATTGAATAAAATGAAAGATTGAACAGACATGACTAAATCTAGGGCTCTTTTTGTGGTTTATCTTTCAACTGTAAGTAGCTGCCAATAATCGTGTCAAAATCACAGTGGCATGAATGCATTATTTTAACACCTGTCCCATTGCCAGGGCACACTTCCTTCATTGCAGAAATAATCTTTGAATATGTCTTGCACACCTTTTGCCAACCTGCTAGCATTGTGCCCAGAATTAGGAACTGGTAAAGGGTTCATCTGGAGCTCTGATGACCGCGAGGACCCAGGGACCACATCACCAGTTAAGATGTCCTCCTCATCTGCAAGACCCTTTGGTGAGTAGATCTGCTTTGACACTTTGTTTGGTCTCAAAAAATTGTGCAGGGTCAAAGCTGCCAAAGTTAAGTCTTCCACAAAAGTAGGAGAGAGCTGTATTGGTGTTAGAAACACCCTCCATCTATTAGCCATGATGCCAAACAGGTTTTCTGATAGACGTCTAGCTCTGCTGTGTCTGGAATCAAAGTAAAGATACATACAATTTAGCAAGAGGGATTGTTATTTATGAACAAAGGAGGAAAGACTGGCTATTGGTATGGTTTTTTCTTATCGG